>NC_059212.1:45420066-45570066 GCF_020615455.1 Coregonus clupeaformis | reverse complement strand
GCTAGGCGTAGGCAAGACCATAAGCAAATAGGTAAACTGGGATAATACTAAAGAGTTAATCAGGGTGATTTTTCCACAAATTGACAGGTATTTTCCTTTCCATGGTAGTAAGATCTTATCTATTTTTGCCAACTTTCTATTAAAATGTATTGGAGTGAGATCATTTATTTCATTTGGGATATGTATTCCGAGTATATCCACATCACCATCAGACCATTTTATTGGTAAACTACATGGTAATGTAAAATTTTTATTTTTTTGTGATCCAATACGTAATATAGTACATTTATCATAATTTGGTTGTAATCCAGAGAGGTTAGAAAATGTATCTAGATCCTCTATGAGGCTGTGGAGGGATTCAAGTTGTGGATTTAAAAGAAAACATGAATCATCACCGTACAATGACACCTTTGTTTTTAAGCCCTGGATTTCTAATCCCTTGATATTATTGTTGGATCTGATTTTAATAGCTAACATCTCGATGGCCACAATAAATAGATATGCCGATTGTGGACAACCTTGTTTTACTCCTCTTGACAGTTTAAAACTTTCGGAGAAATGGCCATTATTTACTATTTTACACCTAGGGTTACTATACATGATTTTAACACGTTTTATAAGAGATTCTCCAAAATTGAAATGCTCCAGGCATTTATATATAAACTCCAGTCGTACTTTATCAAATGCCTTTTCAAGAAAATGACTCAAATAAAAGTGAAAGTTACCCAGTAAAATACTCCTTTGAGTAATAGTCTTAAAGTATTTGGTTTAAAATATACTTAAATATCAAATGTAAAGGTAATCGCTAAAATATACTTAAGTATCAAAAGTAAAAGTAAAAGTATAAATCATTTAAAATTCCTTCGATTAAGCAAACCAGACAGCACCATAAAAAATAAAAACGGATAGCCAGGGGCACACGCCAACACTCAGACATCCTTTTCAAACGAAGCATGTGTGTTTAGTGAGTCCACCAGATCATAGGCAGTAGGGATGACCAGGGATGTTCTCTTGATAAGTGTGTGAATTGGATCATTTTCCTGTTCTGCTAAGCATACAAAACATAACGAGTAGTTTTGGGTGTCAGGGAAAAATGTATGGAGTAAAAAGTACATTATTTTCTTTAGGAATGTAGTGAAGTAAAAGTAAAAGTTGTCAAAAATATAAATAGTAAAGTAAGTACAGATACCCCAAAAAATGACTTAAGTAGTACTTTAAAGTATTTTTACTTAGGTACTTTACACCACTGGTGAGGAGCGAGGGGGAAGAGAGAGGAGACAGAGAGAGAGGGAGGGAAAGTGAGGATGGAGGTGGGAGAGTGAGGACACGTGGTTTTTACCTACACTACAGGAAGGAATGAAGGGAGGAGAGAGGAAGGAGGGAGAGAAAGAGAGGTGAACACTAAATAATTCACACAGACAGCAGTGAATCTGTTCACAGACAGAGAGAGAGAGGGAGAGGAGAGCAAGGGAGACCCCTCAGGCCTTTCCTCAGACCAACCAACCCCATCCCCAAACTGCAGTTTATTGAAATGTCAACTATTGATAAATGATTAGGCCCCACGTCGTCTTCTCTCAGTACAGCTAACTCAGTTCACTCTCAGTATATATATAGTACCAGTCAAAAGTTTGGACACACCTACTCATTCAACTGTTTTTCTTTATTTTTACTAATAGTGAAGACATCAAAACTATGAAATAATACATATGGAATCATGTAGTAACCAAAAAAGTGTAGGGGTGATATACAGAAGATAGCCCTATTTGGTAAAATACCAAGTCCATATTATGTCAAGAACAGCTCAAATAAGCAAAGAGAAACGACATTCCATCATTACTTTAGAACATGAAGGTCAGTCAATCCGGAAAATGTAAAGAACTTTGAACATTTCTTCAAGTGCAGTCGCATAAACCATCAAGCGCTATGATGAAACTGGCTTTCATGAGGACCGCCACAGGAAAGGAAGACCCAGAGTTACCTCAGCTGCAGAGGATAAGTTCATTAGAGTTAACTGCACCTCAGAAATTGCAGCCTAAATAAATGCTTCACAGAGTTCAAGTAACAGACACATCTCAACATCAACTGTTCAGAGGAGACTGCGTGAATCAGGCCTTCATGGTCGAATTGCTGCAAAGAAACCACTACTAAAGGACACCAATAAGAAGAAGAGACTTGCTTGGGCCAAGAAACACGAGCAATGGACATTAGACCGGTGGAAATCTATCCTTTGGTCTAATGAGTCCAAATTTGAGATTTTTGGTTCCAACCGCCGTGTCTTTGTGAGACGCAGAGTAGGCTCTGATGTCATGGATGTTGGCTCTGATGTCATGGATGTTGGCTCTGATGTCGTGGATGTGGGCTCTGATGTCATGGATGTGGGCTCTGATGTCGTGGATGTGGGCTCTGATGTCGTGGATGTGGGCTCTGATGTCATGGATGTGGGCTCTGATGTCATGGATGTGGGCTCTGATGTCATGGATGTTGGCTCTGATGTCATGGATGTGGGCTCTGATGTCATGGATGTTGGCTCTGATGTCATGGATGTTGGCTCTGATGTCGTGGATGTGGGCTCTGCTCCCTACTCCCTATGTGATTTTGTGAATGAATTGTAATATATTTCCTGTTCAAATAAAAAAAAGAATCAAATACAATTCTGAGCAATGAGAAAATGTCTACTTGTTCATTGTTTAAGGTTGTTACTGCTATTTGTATTTTGATAAAGTATAATGCAACTGAATTGAAAACTATCAGGGGGTGCATGAGTAATATTAATATGAATTTGCATCGGGCCACTTCTGGGGGGATTCTGGTAAAACACCGGAAGTGTTGGTTTAGTTCTGGCAGAGGGAATCATCCGGCCGATTCTCGGCAGTCATTCAATATGATGTCATGCCAAGCAGATTAAATCACTTCCGGGTGTACCGGAATAAGGCCGCAATTGGACCGAATCCTCTTTGCTAGTTTGGTAAAAAGCCTACTACCAGGGTATGTATGCGTTCAGGTTTCAGAATTAGAAGTGTGTGGGCACTAGATGAATATTGTAAATAAAGGATTTGAGGAAAAAAAGGTATCGGCCCTATGTGGGGTTAGAACCCACAACCCATGCACACAATAATCCGATTATTCTGGATAGTCAGATTAATATAATAGTTTGATTAAAACGTTGAAATGCTTTGCAAGAAGTTTGTTTTCCCTAATAATCCTGTCTACATGGACACATCTGAACACTTTGTATTCAGGACAAAAAGTTAATTCCTTTGACACATTTTTTTTGCAGTATTACTTTAGTGCCTTGTTGCAAACAGGATGCATGTTTTGGAATATTTTTATTCTGTACAGGCTTGATTCTTTTCACTCTGTCATTTAGGTTAGTATTGTGGAGTAACTACAATGTTGTTGATCCATCCTCAGTTTTCTCCTATCACAGACATTAAACTCTTTAACTGTTTTAAAGTCACGATTGGCCTCACGATGAAATCCCTGAACGGTTTCCTTCCTCTCCAGCAACTGAGTTAGGAAGGACGCCTGTATCGTTGTAGTGACTGGGTGTATTTATACACCATCCAAAGTGTAATGACTAACTTCACCATGCTCAAAGGGATATTCAATGTCTGCCTTTTTATTTGTACCCATCTACCAATAGATGCCCTTCTTTGTGAGGCATTGGAAAACCTCCCTGGTCTTTGTGGTTGAATCTGTGTTTGAAATTCACTGCTCGACTGAGGGACCTTACAGATAATTGTATGTGTGGGGTACAGAGATGAGGTAATCATTCATGCAACTTATTATGCGACTTGTTAAGCACATTGTTACTCCTGAACATATTTAGGCTTTACATAACAAAGGGGTTTAATACTTATTGACTCAAGACATTTAAGCTTTTCATTTTTTATTAATTTGTAAAAAATTTGAAAAACATAATTCCACTTTGACATTATGCAGTATTGTGTGTAGGCCAGTGACCAAAGCATCTCTATTTAATGAATGCTGCTGTAACACAACAACATGTGGAAAAAGTCGAGGGGTGTGAATACTTTCTGAAGGCCCTGTATGTTTAGTTTAGTCCTAGCAGAACTCGGAAGTTCCACCTCTGACACCAACGCGGTTCCACCTCTGACACCAACGCGGTTCCACCTCTGACAGCACCAAAACATCAGCTATGTGGGTGTCCGCTATAGCCTGTTAACGCTTGATCTGATTGAATCTAGGGCTCTATTCATTCCGTATCTCGGAAATTCAACGTTACAGCGTCATTTAAATTTAAAGGCAATGTTCCCTCATTTGCGGAGACTGCATTTACGGTAAACGCTGCAGATGTCGGCTCAGTAGGAAATACCTTTACATTTCTAGGGGGATATCTGTAACACTTCAGCGATACAGATTGAATAGAGCCCATAGGCCTTATGTAACAGTGTTGCTTCCGTCCCTCTCCTCACCCCTACCTGGGCTTGAACCAGGGGACCCTCTGCATACATCGACAACAGTCACCCTCGAAGCACCGTTACCCGTCGCTCCACAAAAGCCGCGGCCCTTGCAGAGCAAGGGAAACAACTACTTCAAGGTCTCAGAGCGAGTGACGTCACCGATTGAAACGCTACTAGCGCGCACCGCTAACTAGCTAGCCGTTTCACACCGGTTACACTTAGACTACATCAAAGACACAGCCAGGAGCTATCTCTCAGCCAGAACTACCCCGCTGGTTTCAGGCATGTTGAAATATCCACTGCTGCTCTACAGATCAAAGCTGTGGATGATAATGAAGATGATGATGGTGATGATGATGATGAGGAGGAGGAGGAGGAGGAGGAGGAGGAGGAGGACGAGGAGGAAGATGCTGCTGCTGATGATGAGGATGATGATGTCAGCTAATCTAAAGGACTGGTCAGTGTCCTGATAATGATGTTAGTGTGTAAATGATATAGGAGCAGAGGACAGTTTGAGGATCACATAATAAAAACTTTATTTGGATCAAACAGAGAGGACCATTATACTGCAGGGGAGACCGTTTGACAGAAAACAGTATCCCAAATAGAACCCTATTCCCTATATAGTGCACTACTTTTGACCAGAGCCCAATGGCGCCCTAAGGTAATAGGGTGCCATTTGGACGAACAAAGTAATTCCCTGGCATGGCTGGCCACACTCTTACAAGGAGGGATATTATCAATGCTGACAGGCAAAGTGTCTCCTGCACAGCAAACACTTATAGAAAAGATGTATACAGACACACAAATGTGTTTGCAAGAAATGGTTTGAAAATGTGTAATAATGTGTAATATTGTGTAATAATGTGTAAAATTGTGTAAAATTGTGTAATATTGTGTAATAATGTGTAATAATGTGTAATAATGTGTAATATTGTGTAACAATGTGTAATATTGTGTAACATTGTGTAGAATTGTGTAATATTGGGTAATAATGTGTAATATTGTGTAATATTGTGTAATATTGTGTAATATTGTGTAGAGTTGTGTAATATTGGGTAATAATGTGTAATAATGTGTAATATTGTGTAATAATGTGTAGAATTGTGTAATATTGTGTTATAATGTGTAATATTGTGTAATATTGTGTAATATTGTGTAATAATGTGTAATAATGAAATTTGACGAACTGACTTGTTGGAAAGGTGGCATCCTATGACGGCGCCACTTTGAAAGTCACTGAGCTCTTCAGTAAGGCCATTCTACTGCCAATGTTTGCCTATGGAGATTGCATCGCTGTGTGCTCGATTTTATACACCTGTTAGCAACGACTTACTGTAAGGAACACAAGCTACAGACATGACTTACTGCAAGGAACACAAGCTACAGACGTGACTTACAGCAAGGAACACAAGCTACAGACGTGACTTACAGCAAGGAACACAAGCTACAGACGTGACTTACTGCAAGGAACACAAAACTACAGACATAGAAACAGGGCACCATATCTGTTAGCGCCATCTTGTATTCTGACCTGTATTCCCCACATCATGCTACAGTAGACAGTAGATCTGATCTGATTTGACACAGCCCAACACTCCTGTCAGTAACCTCTGACCTCTCCCCTCTCGCACCAGTCTCTCCTCCAACATTGATTGAGCTTCACTGACCTCTTTCAGGTTGTCTTAGTATCTCCATCTCTCCATTATGTTCCTCCATCTGTCTAATCTTCTCATTCATCTATCTGCTGAACTCCCTCTGAATCTTTCTCTGTTCCTCTGTAACTCGGGTGGAACCATCTTCATCAGGTTTCTCAACTCTGGCCTCTCCTTCATAGTTCTCTATGATCTCCTTCATCTCCTTCCTGTGTCTCTCCTTCATCTCCTTCCTGTGTCTCTCCTGTCTCCTTCCTGTGTCTCTCCTCCATCTCCTTCCTGTCTCTCCTCCATCTCCTTCCTGTCTCTCTTCCATCTCCTTCCTGTGTCTCTCCTCCATCTCCTTCCTGTCTCTCCTTCATCCCCTTCCTGTGTCTCTCCTCTCTCTCCTTCCTGTGTCTCTCCTCTGTCTCCTTCCTGTGTCTCTCCTCCATCTCCTTCCTGTCTCTCCCCTCCATCTCCTTCCTGTGTCTCTCCTCTGTCTCCTTCCTGTGTCTCTCCTCTGTCTCCTTCCTGTGTCTCTCCTCTGTCTCCTTCCTGTGTCTCTCCTCCGTCTCCTTCCTGTGTCTCTCCTCTGTCTCCTTCCTGTGTCTCTCCTCCATCTCCTTCCTGTGTCTCTCCTCCATCTCCTTCTTCTCTCTCCTCTGTCTCCTTCCTGTGTCGCCCCTCCATCTCCTTCCTGTGTCTCTCCTTTGTCTCCTTCCTGTGTCTCTCCTCCATCTCCTTCCTGTGTCTCTCCTCCATCTCCTTCCCGTGTCTCTCCTCCATCTCCTTCCTGTGTCTCTCCTCCATCTCCTTCCTGTCTCTCCTCCATCTCCTTCCTGTGTCTCTCCTCCATCTCCTTCCTGTGTCTCTCCTCTGTCTCCTTCCTGTGTCTCTCCTCTGTCTCCTTCCTGTGTCTCTCCTCTGTCTCCTTCCTGTGTCTCTCCTCCGACTCCTTCCTGTGTCTCTCCTCTGTCTCCTTCCTGTGTCTCTCCTCCATCTCCTTCCTGTGTCTCTCCTCCATCTCCTTCTTCTCTCTCCTCTGTCTCCTTCCTGTGTCGCCCCTCCATCTCCTTCCTGTGTCTCTCCTTTGTCTCCTTCCTGTGTCTCTCCTCCATCTCCTTCCTGTGTCTCTCCTCCATCTCCTTCCCGTGTCTCTCCTCCATCTCCTTCCTGTGTCTCTCCTCCATCTCCTTCCTGTCTCTCCTCCATCTCCTTCCTGTGTCTCTCCTCCATCTCCTTCCTGTGTCTCTCCTCTGTCTCCTTCCTGTGTCTCTCCTCTGTCTCCTTCCTGTGTCTCTCCTCTCTCTCCTTCCTGTGTCTCTCCTCCATCTCCTTCCTGTGTCTCTCCTCCATCTCCTTCCTGTGTCTCTCCTCTGTCTCCTTCCTGTGTCTCTCCTCCGTCTCCTTCCTGTGTCTCTCCTTTGTCTCCTTCCTGTGTCTCTCCTCTGTCTCCTTCCTGTGTCTCTCCTCTGTCTTCTTCCTGTGTCTCTCCTCCATCTCCTTCCTGTGTCTCTCCTTTGTCTCCTTCCTGTGTCTCTCCTCCATCTCCTTCCTGTGTCTCTCCTCCATCTCCTTCCTGTGTCTCTCCTCCATCTCATTCCTGTGTCTCTCCTCCATCTCATTCCTGTGTCTCTCCTTTGTCTCCTTCCTGTGTCTCTCCTGTCTCCTTCCTGTGTCTCTCCTCTGTCTCATTCCTGTGTCTCTCCTCTGTCTCCTTCCTGTGTCTCTCCTCCATCTCCTTCCTGTCTCTCCCCTCCATCTCCTTCCCGTGTCTCTCCTCCGTCTCCTTCCTGTGTCTCTCCTCTGTCTCCTTCCTGTGTCTCTCCTCTGTCTCCTTCCTGTGTCTCTCCTCTGTCTCCTTCCTGTCTCTCCCCTCCATCTCCTTCCTGTGTCTCTCCTCCATCTCCTTCCTGTGTCTCTCCTCCGTCTCCTTCCTGTGTCTCTCCTCTGTCTCCTTCCTGTCTCTCCCCTCCATATCCTTCATGTGTCTCTCCTCCATCTCCTTCCTGTGTCTCTCCTCCGTCTCCTTCCTGTGTCTCTCCTCCATCTCCTTCCTGTGTCTCTCCTCCATCTCCTTCCTGTGTCTCTCCTCTGTCTCCTTCATGTGTCTCTTCTGTCTCCTTCCTTTGTCTCTCCTCTGTCTTCTTCCTGTCTCTCCTCCGTCTCCTCCGTCTCCTTCCTGTGTCTCTTCTGTCTCCTTCCTGTGTCTCTCCAACTCCTCCCTCCTCTTTAACTCTCTCTCCAGCCCTCTTTTCATACCTCTCTCCTGTCTCTCCAGTACGCTGAGTGTTCTGATATCTCCCTCATGCTCCTGGATCACTCCTACCTTTTACCTCCCTCCTGGTTCTGAGTGTTCTGATATCTCCCTCATGCTCCTGGATCACTCCTACCTTTTCAGAGAGTCCTGTAGCTGCCTCTTTTTCTGTAGTATTCTGGCCATCTCTCTGGTCAAAAGTAGTGCACTACATAGAGAATAGGATACCATTTGGGACACAGTCCTTGTGTCCACATGTCACCAAGACTAATCACTACTATAGACCCCTGACTATAATACAATACAGTAAGGCCTGCAATTTCAGCAAAAAAACAAGGGACTTTAGATGAGGTGTCTCTCACTCTCTCATCTCCCTCTCTCTCATATCTCTCTCCATCTCCCTCTCCATCTCCCTCTCTCCATCTCTCTCTCTCCATCTCTCTCTCTCCATCTCTCTCTCATCTCCCTCTCTCTCTCATATCTCTCTCCATCTCCCTCTCTCATCTCCCTCTCTCCATCTCTCTCGCATCTCCCTCTCTCCATCTCTCTCTCTCCATCTCTCTCTCTCATCTCCCTCTCCATCTCCCTCTCTCTCATATCTCTCTCCATCTCCCTCTCTCATCTCCCTCTCTCCATCTCTCTCTCTCATCTCCATCTCCCTCTCTAAGCTCTACTAGATGGATCAGATCTCCCAAGATCTGAAACACAAACAGCAACAGGGAGAAGCCTTGGCTGTATGATAGAGGCTTTTACAGTAAAGCACAGCTCCTATCTGATATCACTAGAGGGTGATTTTCTGCAGAGCATTATTTTAACTTCACCACAAGAGGGCGTCTGAGGCTTTGAGTTCCTACCCTCTGTCCTCTTCAAGTATTGTTAGAAAAAATTGTAATTTCAACAAAAAATTTGAATAAATTCAAAACAACCAAATACATTTAACACTTTTATTCTCAAGTCATAAAATCTCAAGTTGAATTATACATCGACGTCCAAACAAATACATGCCATGTTGTGGAAGAACTGTGCAAAGCTGACTGGTCTCCCTGGGAATAGTTATCATAGCTTTAAAAAGGTGAAACTAGCTTTCCATTATTTAGACTTTACAGATCAATAAATAAAATATATATATAATCATCTGAGGAGCATGTGAAAAGCAAGATGGAAGCAGAAGCTGATCAATCAGAACACTGAGAGAATGTTCCAGAGGTCAGGATGCTGACCAGGAAACAAGGGAAATATTCTGATACTGTATCCAGTTTACCTCAATATTGACCCACCCATTATTAATAATAATAATAATAATAATACAAATGACAACATTGTGGCATAAATAATCATTTGTAATATGGATTGTTTCATGTCCTTTTGACCCGTTTAGAAAAGGGTTCAAATAAACTGAATTCATTGTTTGAGCCTCGGGATTGTCATTTGAATTGACTGTTTGCTAATGTCTTCCCCTACATGGACGAAATCAAAGTCCGTAGTTCCCATAAGATCTGATCTAGGATCTGTCCTCCAACTGATCTAGGATCTGTCCTCCAAATGATCTAGGATCTGTCCTCCAAATGATCTAGGATCTGTCCTCCAACTGATCTAGGATCTGTCCTCCAAATGATCTAGGATCTGTCCTCCAAATGATCTAGGATCTGTCCTCCAACTGATCTAGGATCTGTCCTCCAAATGATCTAGGATCTGTCCTCCAACGCTAATCCCATCCCCAAACAGTGCACATAAAATAACTTAAGACTGATCCAGGATCAGTGCTTAGGGACTCTGAATTAATCTGCACCATCAGAAGGGACTAGAAGGGGACTCTGGGTGTGTCTCAATAGTTTAACATAGCGTCCTCACCTCCTCACTTCCTCACCTCACCTCACCTCACCGCACCTCCTCTCCTTCATAGAATGACGCTGAATAAGTGAGAGAGAAAAAAATACCCCATCCGCCATGATGCCTGTTCTATATTCTGTTTCACCTATGCTGTGTTTTCTGTGGAAGCCCATTCCCGCCACCACATGTATTTTTAATGTCGAGATACTATCTAAAAAAAAATTGAGATAGTAGAGCATACTTATATAAACATGCTTCTTCATCTGTAACATTGTGGGGGTGATTTCAGAGGTGTTTTCCTGGGGCCCAGAGTTTTTCCTGATCTGGTAGGCTAACCTAACCAGGTAAAACTCCAGACCTTAGTTGTAGGGTATGACCCAGGTAAAACTCCGGACCCTAGTTGTAGGGTATGACCCAGGTAAAACTCCGGACCCTAGTTGTAGGGTATGACCCAGGTAAAACTCCTGACCCTAGTTGTAGGGTATGACCCAGGTAAAACTCCGGACCCTAGTTGTAGGGTATGACCCAGGTAAAACTCCGGACCCTAGTTGTAGGGTATGACCCAGGTAAAACTCCGGACCCTAGTTGTAGGGTATGACATAGTAATAGAATCAGCTGTAAAACTGTTTTATATGGGCTGTGATGGGACCAGATTTTTTTTTCTAATCAGGTCACATGGTTATGGAGCTAGCTGTATGCAGGGCTGTATGCAGGGCAGTATGCAGGGCTGTATGCAGGGCAGTATGCAGGGCAGTATGCAGGGCAGTATGCAGGGCTGTATGCAGGGCTGTATGCAGGGCTGTATGCAGGGCAGTATGCAGGGCTGTATGCAGGGCAGTATGCAGGGCTGTATGCAGGGCTGTATGCAGGGCTGTATGCAGGGCAGTATGCAGGGCAGTATGCAGGGCAGTATGCAGGGCTGTATGCAGGGCTGTATGCAGGGCTGTATGCAGGGCTGTATGTAGGGCTGTATGCAGGGCTGTATGCAGGGCAGTATGCAGGGCAGTATGCAGGGCTGTATGCAGGGCTGTATGTAGGGCTGTATGTAGGGCTGTATGTAGGGCTGTATGCAGGGCTGTATGTAGGGCTGTATGCAGGGCTGTATGCAGGGCTGTATGCAGGGCAGTATGCAGGGCAGTATGCAGGGGTTGCATCATGAAGGCCTTTGCATCCGTAAATTAAAAAGTGCCTCACACAGTGTGTCATCACTATTGTGTTGATTAATTATTTTCCGTCAGCCATTTTGGATTGATAAGGTCTAGGTAGCCAAGACACCCGAAGTTTGAATATAAAATCAAATTTCGATCACATTCACATTTTCTCTTAACACAAATAAATGGGCCTATTGTGCGCTAGGACTACACAACACTACCGCTCGGTTTCCCCTGGCCAGAGGGGGCCAGAGGGGGTCAGAGGGGGCCAGAGGGGGTCAGGGGGGGCCAGAGGGGGCCAGAGGGGGGTCAGAGGGGGCCAGAGGGGGCCAGAGGGGGTCAGGGGGGGCCAGAGGGGGGCCAGAGGGGGGTCAGAGGGGGTCAGAGGGGGTCAGAGGGGGCCAGAGGGGGGCCAGAGGGGGTCAGAGGGGGTCAGGGGGGTCAGAGGGAGGGGGCCAGAGGGGGTCAGGGGGGGTCAGAGGGGGTCAGAGGGGGCCAGAGGGGGCCAGAGGGAGGGGGCCAGAGGGGGTCAGGGGGGGTCAGAGGGGGCCAGAGGGGGCCAGAGCGAATAGGCTTCTCTAGGCCACCTGCAGCTGTGGTTGTTATCAGAAGGCTACAGTTGATCAGACTGAAGCGCGAGTTGACAAATCCTAAGGCAAATCAGTCTAAACAACGGTACTTTTCAATGCTTTTGTGTCAATACTTTTTTTATTCAACCGAATTGAAAAAGTGCTGGGGCGTACGCCAGCTCCCCCTGCTGTTCTGACCTCTGCAACGTGGACAGATGGAAATAAATCAGCTGCGAATTAAGAAACATATCCTACATGTTCTACTATAAAATAAAATAAAATGCCTTAGCATCTCGAAATTAAAAAAAATAAAAGTTGGTGGCGGGAATGGGCTTCAGATCAGATGTAGATGAAGGAGAGGAGATGAGGTGTTGGGGAGAGGAAGCCATTGTAGCGTGTTGACATGCAGCCCCTCAGGCGGCCGTTTGACAGCGCTGGCTGAACAGGACCTCCACGACCTTGGGGTCAGCCATAGTTGAAAGGTCACCTAGATCCTTCTCGTTCCGGGCGATCTGCCTCAGGACCCGCCGCATGATCTTTACCTGATGATGACATATTTTGTTAAATAAAACGAAAAATAATGAATACAAATGTAAAGACAAAATGTCCATAAAAGTATACAAAATTAATTCAAATGTGGTAAAATCAGGAATGGGGTAACACTTACCAGATCGTGTTTTAGGAAGTCCAGGAGCGTTCTGGATGAAGTCTGGTGTGGCGATCGGACCTGTCTTCTCCCTCACTAACAAGACATAAGACATGTTTTGTTGTTGTGTTAAATCAAGTACCAACAGAAAACTCATGTTGTAGTGCTGTATAAATATCTCATATTCAGTGCGATAATAGTCTTGTGTAGCCAAATGCCGTAATCTTGTGTTCGTTCTACAAGGGGTAACCTGTAATCTTGTTAAGCCTGTAATAGATAGACTTGTCTATAAATTGGTCAAACACCTTGTCGCTTGAGTTCCTCCACCAGTGTGCGGTCGAACTCTCTGCTGTCCTTCAGAGTAACGAAACAGTAGAGACACTCCCCCTTGACCGCGTGGGGTCTGCTGACCACTGCAGCCTCGGCCACCGCTCCATGCTCTGTTAGAGATGGCTCTACCTCCGCTGTACTCAACAGGTGACCTGGAGGGAGACAAGGTTATCAACACTATGGGTTCCCACTCATCATCATCATCAGGTGGCCTGTAGGGAAGACAACACTATGGGTTATCATCCATCCATCCATCCATCCATCCATCCATCCATCCACCCATCCATCCATCCACCCATCCATCCATCCATCCATCCATCCATCCATCGATCGCCTGTTTTGACAGCAAAATGTATCACAGAGTGCTTCACAATAACCTGGCTTTGACCCGCAAATGAAGCCAGCAGCAGCACATTGGCCAAACTATGGGAAAACATATGACCTGATACGTTGATCATGTCGTCTATCCTGCCTGCGATCCAGTAGTAGCCATCTTTATCTCTCCTGCAGCCTGGGAAAGAAAGGAATGAATTCATGAATTTCATTTTATTAAACCTTTTAAAGAAAACAACAGTGCCACGTTAACAGCGATGTCACCATTACATTGTGATTGTGATCCTCAATTAATATGATGAATCCAATCTAATCAATCAAAGAATGCAAGGTGCTGTTTGTAATGAAAAGTCTTGATATGTTTTACCATCCCCGGTCACATAGAAGCCTGGGAATTTCTTGAAGTATGTGTTCTCAAACCGCTCTTGGTTTCCGTACACGGTACGCATGATACCAGGCCAGGGCCGACGGAACACCTACCAACAACATTACAGACCATGGTTCTTAGTTTAGAAATATTACGGTAATAACCCTACCAGTACATAATGAAACACCTACCAACAACATTACAGACCATGGCTCTTAGTTTAGAAATATTACGGTAATAACCCTATATGAAACCCATATTATAAGGATAGTGAGTGAGAATTTTAAAAAAAAACATCTCAAATGTATTACACTGTAGGGCGGCAGGTAGCTTAGTGGTTAAGAGCGTTGTGCCAGTAACCGAAAGGTCGCTGGTTCTAATCGCCGAGCCGACTAGGTGAAAAATCTGTCGATGTGCCCTTGAGCAAGGCACTTAACCCTACTTGCTCATGTAAGTTGCTCTGGATAAGAGCGTCTGCTAAATGACAAAATAATAATAATAATAATAATACTTGAAGTCATTGTACCATAGACTGTGTGTTGTACTGACCAGATAGCCCTCTGCCTCTCCCTCCAGTTCCTCTCCACGCCAAAGAAAGGAAACGTCTGGAACATCAGACAGACAGATAGATCAGATGGATAGATCTTATTTTTTATTTATTTTTTTGAACACAATGGGAGATTTTCATGACAGCTTTTCAATAACAGACTTCAGGCTACTGGTATAGAACTCCTTTTTCCAGATCACAATCACCAGCTGAGAACCCTGGGGTTAACTGAATCTATAGCGTTAAATCTAGATGATTCAAACACAGGTTCATTAGATGCTATAAGTCAGGGGTTGTCAACGCTGGTCCCGGAGTACTTCAGAAAACGTCGTGTTTTTCATTTAAACCGACCTGGAAGACCAAGCGTGTTGAATTTAGGCAATCACTGAACCTGATCTATCAGCTCAGTTGGTCAGATGTGATGCCTAGTTGGAACAATCTCCTGCGGAACCTGTGGAACTCCAGGAACATGGTTGCCCAGGAACTACCCCTGCTACTCCTGAGTGGCGCAGTGGTCTAAGGCACTGCATCGCAGTGCTAACTGTGCCACTAGAGATCCTGGTTCGAATCCAGGCTCTGTCGCAGCCGGCCGCGACCGGGAGACTCATGGGCGGCGCACAATTGGCCCAGCGTCGTCCAGGGTAGGGGAGGGAATGGCCGGCAGGGATGTAGCTCAGTTGATAGAGCATGGCGTTTGCAACGCCAGGGTTGTGGGTTCGATTCCCACGGGGGGCCAGTATAAAAAAAAATATGTATTCACTAACTGTAAGTCACTCTGGATAAGAGCACTGAAGTCTACGCCTATAGTATACCTCACACAAGGAGTAAGGAGCCAATCACAGGTATATGGGAAATATTACACTGGCACATGACTATGCTAGTAATTTGTATTTATTATGGATCCCCAAGGCAGCTGCTACCCTTCCTGGGGTCCGGCAAAATGATGTCACAACACACTGTGTGCCCTGAGGCCCCTACTCCACTACCACATATCTACAACACAAAATCCATGTGTACGTGTGTGTGTCTGTGCCTATGTTTGTGTTGCTTCACAGTCCCCGCTGTTCCATAAGGTGTTTTTTTAATCTGTTCTTTAAATCTGATTCTACTGCTGGCATTAGTTACCTGATGTGGAATAGAGTTCCTTGTAGTCATGGCTCTATGTAGTACTGTGAGCCTCCCATAGTCTGTTCTGGACCTGGGGACTGTGAAGAGACCTCTGGTGGCATGTCTTGTGGAGTATGCATGGGTGTCTGAGCTGTGTGCCAGTAGTTCAAACAGACAGCTCGGTGCATTCAGCATGTCAACACCTCTCACAAATGCTGCTGGGTTTTTCACGCTCAACAGTTTCCCGTGTGTATCAAGAATGGTCCACCACCCAAAGGACATCCAGCCAACTTAACACAACTGTGAGAAGCATTGGAGTCAACATGGAGCCAGCATCCCTGTGGAACGCTTTCGACACCTTGTAGAGTCCATGCCCTGATGAATTGAGGCTGTACTGAGGGCAAAGGGGGGGGGGTTCAACTCAATATGTTTTGTACACTGTGTATATGATTGTAACTTACAGCTGATCCTGGTTTCAGAGGAGTAGCAGCAGGTAATGGAGTTAAAACATGGCCACCCTATGCAAGAACACAAGTCATTAAACACTGAACAAAAATATAAAACGCAACATGCTGAAATAAAAGATCCCAGAAATGTTCCATACGTACAAAAAAAGCTTATTTCTCTCAAATGTTGTGCACAAATTTGTTTACATCCCTGTTCGTGAACATTTTGTCCTTTGCCAAGATAATCCATCCACCTGACAGGTGTGGCATATCAAGAGGCTGATATAACAGCGTTGAACATTACACAGTTGCACCTTGTGCTGGGGACAATAACAGGCCATTCTAAAATGTACCGTTTTTTTCACACAACACAATGCCACAGATGTCTCCAGATTTGAGGGAGCGTGCAATTGGCATGCTGACTGCAGGAATGTCCAACTGAGCTGTTGCCAGAGAATTGAATGTTAATTTCTCTACCGTAAGCCGCCTCCAACGTCGCTTTAGAGAATTTGGCAATACGTCCAACCGGCCTCACAACCGCAAACCATGTATATTTGGCATTGTGTGGGTTTACTGATGTCAACGTTGTGAACAGAGTGCTGCCCTATGGTGGCGGTGGGGTTTTGTGTCGCTCTGCATGAGGAAAATGGTGGTTACACCAGATACTGACTGGTTTTCTGATCCACGCCCCTACTGTTTTTTTAAAGGTACTGTATCTGTGACCAACAGATGTATTCCCAGTCATGTGAAATCCATAGATTTGGGCTTAATTCATTAATTTCAACTGACTGACTTCCTTATACGAACTGTAGCTCAGTCAAATCTTTGAAATTGTTGCATGTTGCATTTATATTTTTGGTCAGTATATTTTTCAAATGTATTAAAATCAATATTTTAATTTGACTGTATTTTCTAACTTATTTTCAGTCAAATAGATGCAATAGAAAACAATGAAAGATTAAAAGGACGATTTCAAAACAGACCACCAGTCAGCGCTCACCGTCTCAGTCTGCCAGAAGGTGTCCACCACGGGGCATCTCTTCTGACCAACCACCTCGTGGTACCAATGCCACGCCTCCGGGTTGATGGGCTCACCTACAGTACCCAGAATCCTCAGCGATGAAAGGTCGTACCTGCAGGAAGTTACAGGGTGAACGAGTAAAGAAGTGCTGATCTGGTCTGGTTCACTGAGTGTTGGCTCTCTCTTTTCGTCCAACAGATGGCGCTAGTGGACAGAATGACACTGCGTTATTATAGCCACAGCGCTACAGCTCAGATCAGTGTACTTCTTATGATGCAAAGATTAAAGGATTAAATCTGATCCGTGGTAGATCCACGTAATAGTTCGCTTGACATTTAAATAAAAGGTCATTTTCTATTGAGCAGACATATGCAGCGTTTATCGTGTATGTGCGGTGTCTCTGCGAAACGCGGAAACATTGCCTTTAAAAGATGCATAGCCAAAAAAAAGGACAGATTGGATTGAATCCCGGCCAGAGAAAACACAGCGTGTCTTCCTTCTGTACTGGATCTTCCCCGTACTTCATGAGAAGGCGTATGGCTGTTGGAGCTGTGTAGAACTTGGTCACTCTGTCCTTCTCAATCACCTCCCAGAAACGCCCCACGTGAGGGTGGACTGGAATACCCTCAGACTGGAGAACACACACACACACACACACACACACACACACACACACACACACACACACACACACACACACACACACACAACGTTGGTTCAGTCAGGCAATATATAAAAAAGAAAGTGGTAGTATTACAGGGTATGAAACTAACTGGTGGTAACCAACCCAACGTCTTAACCGTCAGACCAAGAGGATTCCCACGCGCCAACCCAACGTCTTAACCGTCAGACCAAGACGATTCCCACGCGCCAACCCAACGTCTTAACCGTCAGACCAAGAGGATTCCCACGCGCCAACCCAACGTCTTAACCGTCAGACCAAGACGATTCCCACGCGCCAACCCAACGTCTTAACCGTCAGACCAAGACGATTCCCACGCACCAACCCAACGTCTTAACCGTCAGACCAAGAGGATTCCCACGCCCCAACCCAACGTCTTAACCGTCAGACCAAGAGGATTCCCACGCCCCAACCCAACGTCTTAACCGTCAGACCAAGAGGAAATCATTGTGGTCTGGTCGTTATTTTGTTTGTTCTACTCACCAGTACGCTGGTGACCCCGTTGGCCAGTGGCCCATAGGTGCTGCATGAGTGTCCAGTGATCCATCCTATATCAGCGGTACACCAGTACACATCGTCTGGCTGGTGGTCAAACACGTACTTGAAGGTCAGAGAGGTGTAAAGCAGGTAGACTGCCACCGTGTGAAGGACACCCTGCAGGGAAGGCAGATACAGGGTTAACACAGGGCTAATATATACACACACACACACACACACACACACACACACACACACTGTCACACACTCACTCACACTCACTCACACACACACACATTTACGAATGCACACACGCAAGTGCACACAGGAACATGCACACACACACATTATCACTCGAGTGTTTGTGTGTGTGTGTGTGTGACTGAGTGTGTGTGTGTGAGTGTGTGTGTGTGTGAGTGAGTGTGACTGAGTGTGTGACAGTGTGTGTGTGTGCGTGTGTGTGTGTGTGTGTGTGAGTGAGTGTGAGTGAGTGTGTGACAGTGTGTGTGTGTGTGTGTGTGTGTGTGAGAGAGAGAGTGTCCTACCTTTGGTTTGCCAGTAGATCCGCTGGTATACAGTATAAAGAGAGGATCCTCTGCATCCAGCCACTCAGGTTCACACTGCTCAGAGACCTGTCCCATAACCTCCTCCCTACAGACGTCACACACAGGATTCCACGGGGTCTGGACACCAGGAAATACAGCAGGACCATGACTCAGTCAGAATACAGTAGAAGTACACCAGGAAATACAGCAGGACCATGACTTAGTCAGAATACAGTAGAAGTACACCAGGAAATACAGCAGGACCATGACTCAGTCAGAATACAGTAGAAGTACACCAGGAAATACAGCAGGACCATGACTCAGTCAGAATACAGTAGAAGTACACCAGGAAATACAGCAGGACCATGACTCAGTCAGAATACAGTAGAAGTACACCAGGAAATACAGCAGGACCATGACTCAGTCAGAATACAGTAGAAGTACACCAGGAAATACAGCAGGACCATGACTCAGTCAGAATACAGTAGAAGTACACCAGGAAATACAGCAGGACCATGACTCAGTCAGAATACAGTAGAAGTACACCAGGAAATACAGCAGGACCATGACTCAGTCAGAATACAGTAGAAGTACACCAGGAAATACAGCAGGACCATGACTCAGTCAGAATACAGTAGAAGTACACCAGGAAATACAGCAGGACCATGACTCAGTCAGAATACAGTAGATGTACACCAGGAAATACAGCAGGACCATGACTCAGTCAGAATACAGTAGAAGTACACCAGGAAATACAGCAGGACCATGACTCAGTCAGAATACAGTAGAAGTACACCAGGAAATACAGCAGGACCATGACTCAGTCAGAATACAGTAGAAGTACACCAGCAAATACAGCAGGACCATGACTCAGTCAGAATACAGTAGAAGTACACCAGGAAATACAGCAGGACCATGACTCAGTCAGAATACAGTAGAAGTACACCAGGAAATACAGCAGGACCATGACTTAGTCAGAATACAGTAGATGTACACCAGGAAATACAGCAGGACCATGACTCAGTCAGAATACAGCAGAAGTACACCAGGAAATACAGCAGGACCATGACTTAGTCAGAATACAGTAGATGTACACCAGGAAATACAGCAGGACCATGACTCAGTCAGAATACAGTAGATGTACACCAGGAAATACAGCAGGACCATGACTCAGTCAGAATACAGTAGATGTACACCAGGAAATACAGCAGGACCATGACTCAGTCAGAATACAGTAGAAGTACACCAGGAAATACAGCAGGACCATGACTCAGTCAGAATACAGTAGAAGTACACCAGGAAATACAGCAGGACCATGACTCAGTCAGAATACAGTAGAAGTACACCAGGAAATACAGCAGGACCATGACTCAGTCAGAATACAGTAGAAGTACACCAGGAAATACAGCAGGACCATGACTCAGTCAGAATACAGTAGATGTACACCAGGAAATACAGCAGGACCATGACTCAGTCAGAATACAGTAGATGTACACCAGGAAATACAGCAGGACCATGACTCAGTCAGAATACAGTAGAAGTACACCAGGAAATACAGCAGGACCATGACTCAGTCAGAATACAGTAGAAGTACACCAGGAAATACAGCAGGACCATGACTTAGTCAGAATACAGTAGAAGTACACCAGGAAATACAGCAGGACCATGACTCAGTCAGAATACAGTAGATGTACACCAGGAAATACAGCAGGACCATGACTCAGTCAGAATACAGTAGAAGTACACCAGGAAATACAGCAGGACCATGACTCAGTCAGAATACAGTAGAAGTACACCAGGAAATACAGCAGGACCATGACTCAGTCAGAATACAGTAGAAGTACACCAGGAAATACAGGTGGAGGAGGACAGCACATCAAACACGACTCAGGGTAAAACTCAATAAAAAATAGATGGAACTATTGCTCAAATCGCAAAAACAACTACTTTAGGCACCGGGCAGTAAGAATTGAATGTCCTTATTCTGGACAAAATCTGGGCCTACCTGCAATTTGTTGGATATATCTCCACTTTATGTCCCCAGTGCACAATGTTTTACTACTAAACATTTTGTAACAGTGGCGGATGCTCTGCGGAGAAAAGAAGAGGAGAGCTGTCAGCATAGATACCTGATGTATTGTCTGTCTGTAAGGGCAGTGTAACACCGCTGAATATCCCCTATACACTGAGTGCACAAAACATTAGGAACACCTTCCAAATATTGAGTTGCACCCTCATCACAGCCTCAACTCGTCGGGGCGTGGACTCTACAAGGTGTCGAAAGCGTTCCACAGGGAGGCTGGCCCATGTTGACTCCAATGCATCCCACAGTTGGGTAAAGTTGGCTGGATGTCCTTTGGGTGGTGGACCATTCTTCATACACACAGGAAAGAGATCGCACCTTTCACCTGAAGTCACCTGGTCAGCCTATGTCATGGAAAGAGCGGGTGTTCATAATGTTTCGTACACTCAGTGTATATTTCTACATAGTAGAGGAGCCTCAATACGGTGCTTATATGCTGTCATATGTCTTCTGGCTGCGATAGACATACAAGTGTCGTTTCACACATAATCACTACGGCGACAGATTGAGATCTCTAGGGGCAACAGACAGATGGAGCTTCCCTATATAATCAAAGAGAGAGAGAGAGAGAGAGAGAGAGAGAGAGAGAGAGAGAGAGAGAGAGAGAGAGAGAGAGAGAGAGAGACAGAGACAGAGAGAGAGAGAGAGAGAGAGAGAGAGAGGGGGAGATACAGAGAGAGAGAGATAGAAAGAGAGAGAGAGATACACAGAGAGAGAGAGAGAGAGAGAGAAAGGATGAAGGAGGTACAGTGCCTTGCAAAAGTATTCATCCCCCTTGCTATGGAGCCCCTAAATAAGATCTGGTGCAACCAATTACCTTCATAAGACACATAATTAGTTAAATAAAGTCCACCTGTATGCAATCAATAGGGCTCTGGTCAAACATATATAGAGTGTATTCATCCCCCTAGGTGTTTTTCCTATTTTGTTGCATTACAAACTGTAATTTAAATGTATTTTTATTTGGATTCCATGTAATGGACATACAAAATAGTCCAAATTGGTGAAGTGAAATTAAAAAAATAACTTCTTTCAAAAAATTTGAACAAATAAATAACATAAAAGTGGTGCGTGCATATGTATTCACCACCTTTACTATGAAGCCCCTAAATAAGATCTGGTGCAACCAATTACCTTCAGAAGTCACATACAGTTGAAGTCGGAAGTTTACATACACCTTAGCCAATTACATTTAAACTCAGTTTTTCACAATTCCTGACATTTAATCCTAGTAAAAAGTCCCTGTCTTAGGTCAGTTAGCATCACCACTTTATTTTAATAATGTGAAATGTCAGAATAATAGCAGAGAGAATTATTTATTTCAGCTTTTGTTTCTTTCATCACATTCCCAGTGGGTCAGAAGTTTACATACACTCAATTAGTATTTGGTATCATTGCCTTTAAATTGTTTCACTTGGGTCAAACGTTTCGGGTAGCCTTCCACAAGCTTCCCACAATAAGTTGGGTGAATTTTGGCCCATTCCTCCTGACAGAGCTGGTATAACTGAGTCAGGTTTGTAGGCCTCCTTGCAAGCCCCCCCTTTTTCCTCCAAACATAACGATGGTCATTATGGCCAAACAGTTCTATTTTTGTTTCATCAGACCAGAGGACATTTCACCAAAAAGTATGATCTTTGTCCCCATGTGCAGTTGCAAACCGTAGTCTGGCTTTTTTATGGCGGTTTTGGAGCAGTGGCTTCTTCCTTGCTGAGCGGCCTTTCAGGTCATGCCTGAGACAAGGCCTTCACAAGGTCCTTTGCTGTTGTTCTGGGATTGATTTGCAGTTTTCGCACCAAAGTACGTTCATCTCTAGGCGGCTGCGTGGTCCCATGGTGTTTATACTTGCGTACTATTGTTTGTACAGATAAATGTGGTACCTTCAGGCATTTTGAAATTGCTCCCAAGGATGAACCAGACTTGTGGAGGTCTACAATTTATTTTCTGAGGTCTTGGCTGATTTATTTTGATTTTCCCATGATGTCAAGCAAAGAGGCACTGAGTTTGAAGGTAGGCCTTGAAATACATCCACAGGTACACCTCCAATTGACTCAAATTATGTCAATTAGCCTGTCAGAAACTTCTAAAGCCATGACATCGTTTTCTGGAATTTTCCAAGCTGTTTAAAGGCATGTAAACTTCTGACCCACTGGAATTGTGATACAGTGAAATATGAGTGAAATAATCTGTCTGTAAACAATTGTTGGAAACATTACTTGTGTCATGCACAAAGTAGATGTCCTAACCGACTTGCCAAAACTATAGTTTGTTAACAAGAAATGTGTGGAGTGGTTGAAAAACAAGTTTTAATGACTCCAACCTAAGTGTATGTAAACTTCCGACTTCAACTGTAATTAGTTAAATAAAGTCCACCTGTGTGCAATCTAAGTGTCACATGATCTGTCACATGATCTCAGTATATATACACCTGTTCTGAAATTTCCCAGAGTCTGCAACACCACTAAGCAAGGGGCACCACCAAGCAAGCGGCACCATGAAGACCAAGGAGCTCTCCAAACAGGTCAGGGACAAAGTTATGGAGAAGTACAGATCAGGGTTGGGTTATAAAACAATATCAGAAACTTTGAACATCCCACGGAGCACCATTAAATCCATTATTAAAAATGGAAAGAATATGGCACCACAACAAACCTGCCAAGAGAGGGCCGCCCACCAAAACTCACGGACCAGGCAAGGAGGGCATTAATCAGAGAGGCAACAAAGAGACCAAAGATAACCCTGAAGGAGCTGCAAAGCTCCACAGCGGAGATTGGAGTATCTGTCCATAGGACCACTTTAAGCCGTACACTCCACAGAGCTGGGCTTTACGGAAGAGTGGCCACAAAAAAGCAATTGCTTAAAGAAAAAAATAAGCAAACACTTTTGGTGTTCGCCAAAAGGCATGTGGGAGACTCCCCAAACATATAGAAGAAGGTACTCTGGTCAGATGAGACTAAAATTGAGGTTTTTGTCAATCAAGGAAAACGCTATGTCTGGCGCAAACCCAACACCTCTCATCACCCCGAGAACACCATCCCCACAGTGAAGCATGGTGGAGGCAGCATCATGCTGTGGGGATGTTTTTCATTGGCAGGGACTGGGAAACTGGTCAGAATTGAAGGAATGATGGATGGCGCTAAATACAGGGACATTCTTGAGGGAAACCTGTTTCAGTCTTCCAGTGATTTGAGACTGGGGCGGAGGTTCACCTTCCAGCAGGACAATGACCCTAAACATACTGCTAAAGCAACACTCGAGTGGTTTAAGGGGAAACATTTAAATGTCTTGGAATGGCCTAGTCAAAGCCCAGACCTCAATCCAATTGAGAATCTGTGGTATGACTTAAAGATTGCTGTACACCAGCGGAACCCATCCAACTTGAAGGAGCTGGAGCAGTTTTGCCTTAAAGAATGGGCAAAAATCCCAGTGGCTAGATGTGCCAAACTTATAGAGACATACCCCAAGAGACTTGCAGCTGTAATTTCTGCAAAAGGTGGCTCTACAAAGTATTGACTTTGGGGGGGGTGAATAGTTATGCACGCTCAAGTTTTCAGTTTTTTTGTGTTATTTCTTGTTTGTTAGACAACAAAATAGGAAAAATGCTAAGGGGGGTGAATACTTTGGCAAGCCACTGTAAAAGCAGAACCAGGATAGAGGCGTAAATAGAACCTACTTCTCCCTGCATTTCTCCAGAGCCTCGCCTGCTATCTGTTTCAGGTTGATCAACTTCTCCCCTCTGTATACACCATCTTGAGAGAGAGAGAGAGAGAGAGAGAGAGAGAGAGATAGAGATAGAGACAGAGACAGAGACAGAGACAGAGACAGAGACAGAGACAGAGACAGAGACAGAGACAGAGACAGAGACAGAGACAGAGAGAGAGAGAGAGAGAGAGAGAGAGAGAGAGAGAGAGAGAGAGAATGCAAATTGATAAGATATCGAGTGTCCATCTGAACTGTTGGGGACCCAAGCCCATATAGGATGTACAGTGAGGGAAAAAAGTATTTGATCCCCTGCTGATTTTGTATGTTTGCCCACTGATAAAGACATAATCAGTCTATAATTTTAATGGTAGGTTTATTTGAACAGTGAGAGACAGAATAACAACAAAAAAATCCAGAAAAGCGCATGTCAAAAATGTTATCAATTGATTTGCATTTTAATGAGGGAAATAAGTATTTGACCCCTCTGCAAAACATGACTTAGTACTTGGTGGCAAAACCCTTGTTGGCAATCAGAGGTCAGACGTTTCTTGTAGTTGGCCACCACGTTTGCACACATCTCAGGAGGGATTTTGTCCCACTCCTCTTTGCAGATCTTCTCCAAGTCATTAAGGTTTCAAGGCTGACGTTTGGCAACTCGAACCTTCAGCTCCCTCCACAGATTTTCTATGGGATTAAGGTCTGGAGACTGGCTAGGCCACTCCAGAACCTTAATGTGCTTCTTCTTGAGCAACTCCTTTGTTGCCTTGGCCGTGTGTTTTGGGTCATTGTCATGCTGGAATACCCATCCACGACCCATTTTCAATGCTCTGGCTGAGGGAAGGAGGTTCTCACCCAAGATTTGACGGTAAATGGCCCCGTCCATCGTCCCTTTAATGTGTTGAAGTTGTCCTGTCCCCTTAGCAGAAAAACACCCCCCAGAGTATAAAGTTTCCACCTTCATGTTTGACGGTGGGGATGGTGTTCTTGGGGTCATAGGCAGCATTCCTCCTCCTCCAAACACGGCGAGTTGAGTTGATGCCAAAGAGCTCGATTTTGGTCTCATCTGACCACAACACTTTCACCCAGTTCTCCTCTGAATCATTCAGATGTTCATTGGCAAACTTCAGACGGGCCTATATATGTGCTTTCTTGAGCAGGGGGACCTTGTGGGCGCTGCAGGATTTCAGTCCTTCACGGCGTAGTGTGTTACCAATTGTTTTCTTGGTGACTATGGTCCCAGCTGCCTTGAGATCATTGACAAGATCCTCCCGTGTAGTTCTGGGCTGATTCCTCGCAGTTCTCATGATCATTGCAACTCCACGAGGTGAGATCTTGCATGGAGCCCCAGGCCGAGGGAGATTGACAGTTATTTTGTGTTTCTTCCATTTGCGAATAATCGCACCAACTGTTGTCACCTTCTCACCAAGCTGCTTGGCGATGGTCTTGTAGCCCATTCCAGCCTTGTGTAGGTCTACAATCTTGTCCCTGACATCCTTGGAGAGCTCTTTGGTCTTGGCCATGGTGGAGAGTTTGGAATCTGATTGATTGATTGCTTCTGTGGACAGGTGTCTTTTATACAGGTAACAAGCTGAGATTAGGAGCACTCCCTTTAAGAGTGTGCTCCTAATCTCAGCTCGTTACCTGTATAAAAGACACCTGGGAGCCAGAAATCTTTCTGATTGAGAGGGGGTCAAATACTTATTTCCCTCATTCAAATGCAAATCAATTGATAACATTTTTGACATGCGTTTTTCTGGATTTTTTTGTTGTTATTCTGTCTCTCACTGTTCAAATAAACCTACCATTAAAATTATAGACTGATCATGTCTTTGTCAGTGGGCAAACGTACAAAATCAGCAGGGGATCAAATACTTTTTTCCCTCACTGTAATTGCTTTATAACTTGAGGATGATTGGTCCAACTAGGGAACGTTGCCTAGCTAGGGGCTAAAGTCCACATGCATGGTGTCATCTTATTGGACATCAGCCACATCCCACATGTAAGGAGTCATCTTATTGGTCATCAGCCACGTCCCACATGTAAGGAGTCATCTTATTGGTCATCAGCCACGTCCCACATGTAAGGAGTCATCTTATTGGTCATCAGCCACGTCCCACATGTAAGGAGTCATCTTATTGGTCATCAGCCACGTCCCACATGTAAGGAGTCATCTTATTGGACATCAGCATGGCTCTAAAGTGCGACCATATGCTCCTAGGTATTTTGTTGTGCGACCTGACATTTTTTATTTTGGGAGCACTGTGCGACCAGGAAATAAACCACCCAGATGATAATAGTTGGAATGAATGATGGGCTTCACTGGGCTGTTGTTTCAGGAGGAAAAAGCGAGTGCAGATTCATTCAATCTTAAGCCTACATGTAAAGAATATTAAAGAATGCATCAGTGATTTGTATTTCTTGCAAATTTCTGATGACGTAACGGCATGGGAACGCCTGTGTCCGTCACTTTGTGTAGCCAGTTTAGCGAAACATTTCTAATCCCATAAAACTTTCCAAACTATCTGGCATAATGATATCAAATCAAATTTGATTTGTCACACGTGTCGAATACTATGTGAAATGCTTCCTTACAAGCCCTTAACCAACAACGCAGTTCAAGAAATAGAGTTAAGATAATATTTACTAAATAAAATAAAGTAAAAAAATCAAATAAAAAGTAAGACAATAAAGTAACAATAACGATACAGGGGGTACCGGTACCGAGTCAATGTGCTGGGTTACAGGTTAGATATGATATCATGATGATTTGTATCAATTGGGTGGCTATTGCGCATGCAGAACAGAAACACTGCCAGCCAAACACCAGTCTTGAATGGAATTAAAGGGCAACTATACCCTGCAAAATATATATTTTTTTATTTTCTTCCCCAGACCTCAAAAGTGGTTTCCTGATGTGGTTTGAGCGTAGTTATGGACTTAGAACATCCAATTTGTGATTTTGGGAAAGAAAACTGGATGAAATCCGAAACCTGGTAAAACAGGTTGTTGTTTTTGGTGGTGTTACTATAAATATGTATTGGCTGGTACGAATTCTGAGTGGCTAGTAGATATTTTAATTTAGCCGCCACAGTGGCGGGTGGATCAAAAAGTTAAGTTTTTATGGCCTGTTCATAAACCATGTCGCCGGTCGTTCCAAAACCATCACAGGCATTTGTTTACACCTTGTTAAGTCATGTTACCTCATTAGCTAGCTAGCTAGCTAGCTAACAACATGGTTACTTTTGGGGGTACAGAGAGAAAGGAAAAGGGATAGCTTCTTTAGAAGATCAACGTTCAAGATCAACGTTCAATGACTCATCTCTTGGCTCATAGTCACTCACAAACGTGATGCTCTTAAAGAGACAGTGTAGAATTGTCAAAGTAAATCGTCTCAACAGGTAGTGCTATTACTCAATGTAGAAACCTCATACTCCACAAATTACTTTGTAATTTCAATGACAGGTTTTTGTATCAACGTTTTAGCTTTTTACAGGGTTAAATATTAGTTTCTAGAGCTCAACATGTGCTTCAAAAGTAGCTAGAATTCATATAGGCCCAATATGCTATATCTCAATCAATTAAAACAAAATATATCTTATGGCGCTCCTAGATTTTATGTTGTGCTCCTAACTTTTTTGAAGTTGGGAGCACCAGTGCTACCAATTTTGTATTTATTTATTTAGAGCTCTGGACATCAGCCAGTAGCCACGCTATCTTACCTGCAGTCACCAGAATACTGCACTGGGAATCCAGGATCCTCTCACACAGAGACCCAGAGGAGAAGCCTGCAAACTGAACCCACACACACACCACAGCAGGTCAGCTCAGTGAGGTAGTATAACAGCGCGAGAAGCCAACATCTATTGGAGTCGTTTAACAGAACACATTGTGACTGATTGCTATTGCTGAATCAACATTTGTTCAATATATAAAATAGGTATTTGATGTTAGCGTTAGCCTGGTCCCCTGATCTACTTTAGCCAAGGCTCACAGTTTCAACATTTACTGTAGGCCTGCTCCTTTTCAAATCAAATCTAATTTTATTTGCCACATGCGCCGAATACAACAGGTGTAGACATTACAGTGAAATGCTTACTTACAAGCCCTTAACCAACATTGCATTTATATTTTTTAATAAAAAAGTAAACTAAAACAACAAAAAAGTTTTGAGAAAAAAAGAGCAGAAGTAAAATAAAATAACAGTAGGGAGGCTATATATACAGGGGGGTACCGGTGCAGAGTCAATGTGCGGGGGCACCGGCTAGTTGAGGTAGTTGAAGTAATATGTACATGTGGGTAGAGTTAAAGTGACTATGCATAAATAATTAACAGAGTAGCAGCAGCGTAAAAGGATGGGGTGGGGGGGCAGTGCAAATAGTCCGGGTAGCCATGATTAGCTGTTCAGGAGTCTTATGGCTTGGGGGTAGAAGCTGTTGAGAAGCCTAGAAGATGGGGTAGGGGTGGGCACTTCTGCATTAGACACGGCTAATAGATCACAGAGACGCAAACTACTCAGTTTAGCATTTAAAAGTGTCTTCCTACCTCTCAACGTGATCATAGCATTTTATATGAAATAAGTTTAGGATGTGATGGACTCTGGACCCCATTCGTTTTAACAACGCTCAGCAAAATGGCATTGAAAATACAAAAGCACATCTAACTTTAAATTTGCCTTGTGTCAAACTAAACGAGAAATTATGCTACACCAGAATAGAAGCGGTGGCACTGCAAAAAAACCAAACAATCAAACACTGCCAACAATCTCTGTCATTCTTATTGAATGTCCCATTCATGATGCATGAAACATTACACAGCTCATAGAACAATGATGCAGCAGGAATGTGGTCACTTATATTTAAGTGGGTCAAATATAGCCCTGCATTCTTTATAAAAAAAATTAACCTTGGGACAAACAAGACATGGGGTATTTTTAAACTGCATACGCTATAACCTCTACTCGAGACGCAAGGTTATGACTGAAATAGTGTCTGGGCTCAGCTTGCTGGTGGAATTACTATACATGTATGCTATGATCCCAAATCGCATGCTGACAGTTATAGTGTGAATGAGAAGGACCTGGATTCTCTGTGAGGAACAGCTATGAGACTGACCCCCCCCGTCCGCATCCCAAACGTCACCCTATTCCCTTCATAGTGAACCAGAGCCTCTGTAGTAGTGCACTATGAAGGGAATAGTGTTCCATTAGGGACACAGATGCAGGTGCTATCCCAACTGGTATTCACACGCTACTGAACAGCTGATAACTCTGCAAGGCAAGGTCAGACAGAACCGACAGGGGCAAGTATGACCCCGTTCTCTCCAGAAGAAACACTAACATAAGCACTGTACCTTAACGTCAGTCAGGTCACAGTCAGGTCACAGAAATAAAAACTGAAAATTACAGTATGGAACATCTACACACCTTAAGACTGCATTAGCTAGCTGAGCTAAAGCCTACAGGCAGTAGATCAGGGAGCTAACACAAGTCTTCAGGTCAAGTCTCAGGCAAGGTTCCTCATCATGAGAGCCAGTGGATGATCAAACCACCTCCACTAAACTTTAAAGCAGGGATTGACATTGAAGTCTGAAAAGGCACTTGACCGTCGGGCAAGTCAGGAGTATTTTTTGGTTTGCCCGAAGATTATGATCACTGAAAATGTAAATGAGCTATTTACACTCAGAAGGGCCACAGATTGCCTGCCTTTCATCTACACATAGGGGAGGAATCGGCCACAGATTGCCTGCCTTTCACCTACACATAGGGGAGGAATCGGCCACAGATTGCCTGCCTTTCACCTACACATAGGGGAGGAATCGGCCACAGATTGCCTGCCTTTCACCTACACATAGGGGAGGAATCGGCCACAGATTGCCTGCCTTTCACCTACACATAGGGGAGGAATCGGCCACAGATTGCCTGCCTTTCACCTACACATAGGGGAGGAATCGGCCACAGATTGCCTGCCTTTCACCTACACATAGGGGAGGAATCGGCCACAGATTGCCTGCCTTTCACCTACACATAGGGGAGGAATCGGAAAGATCAGTACTGGAATTCTTTGTATTTTGGTTGTTATCAGTAAAAAAAAACATCTCAGAGCAGGCTCAACTTGCCTGACTGTCATAAATGGTCTGTCTTTCACTTAAACAAGGAGGAGGAACCATGATTCACTTAAACAGTGAGGAGGAGGAACCATGATTCACTTAAACAGTGAGGAGGAGGAACCATGATTCACTTAAACAGTGAGGAGGAGGAACCATGATTCACTTAAACAGTGAGGAGGAGGAACCATGATTCACTTAAACAGTGAGGAGGAGGAACCATGATTCACTTAAACAGTGAGGAGGAGGAACCATGATTCACTTAAACAGTGAGGAGGAGGAACCATGATTCACTTAAACAGTGAGGAGGAGGAACCATGATTCACTTAAACAGTGAGGAGGAGGAACCATGATTCACTTAAACAGTGAGGAGGAGGAACCATGATTCACTTAAACAATGAGGAGGAACCATGATTCACTTAAACAGTGAGGAGGAGGAACCATGATTCACTTAAACAGTGAGGAGGAGGAACCATGATTCACTTAAACAGTGAGGAGGAGGAACCATGATTCACTTAAACAGTGAGGAGGAGGAACCATGATTCACTTAAACAGTGAGGAGGAGGAACCATGATTCACTTAAACAGTGAGGAGGAGGAACCATGATTCACTTAAACAGTGAGGAGGAGGAACCATGATTCACTTAAACAGTGAGGAGGAGGAACCATGATTCACTTAAACAGTGAGGAGGAGGAACCATGATTCACTTAAACAGTGAGGAGGAGGAACCATGATTCACTTAAACAGTGAGGAGGAGGAACCATGATTCACTTAAACAGTGAGGAGGAGGAACCATGATTCACTTAAACAATGAGGAGGAGGAACCATGATTCACTTAAACAGTGAGGAGGAGGAACCATGATTCACTTAAACAGTGAGGAGGAGGAACCATGATTCACTTAAACAGTGAGGAGGAGGAACCATGATTCACTTAAACAGTGAGGAGGAGGAACCATGATTCACTTAAACAGTGAGGAGGAGGAACCATGATTCACTTAAACAGTGAGGAGGAGGAACCATGATTCACTTAAACAGTGAGGAGGAGGAACCATGATTCACTTAAACAGTGAGGAGGAGGAACCATGATTCACTTAAACAGTGAGGAGGAGGAACCATGATTCACTTAAACAGTGAGGAGGAGGAACCATGATTCACTTAAACAGTGAGGAGGAGGAACCATGATTCACTTAAACAGTGAGGAGGAGGAACCATGATTCACTTAAACAGTGAGGAGGAGGAACCACGATTCACTTAAACAGTGAGGAGGAGGAACCATGATTCACTTAAACAGTGAGGAGGAGGAACCATGATTCACTTAAACAGTGAGGAGGAGGAACCATGATTCACTTAAACAGTGAGGAGGAGGAACCATGATTCACTTAAACAGTGAGGAGGAGGAACCATGATTCACTTAAACAGTGAGGAGGAGGAACCATGATTCACTTAAACAGTGAGGAGGAGGAACCATGATTCACTTAAACAGTGAGGAGGAGGAACCATGATTCACTTAAACAGTGAGGAGGAGGAACCATGATTCACTTAAACAATGAGGAGGAACCATGATTCACTTAAACAGTGAGGAGGAGGAACCATGATTCACTTAAACAGTGAGGAGGAACCATGATTCACTTAAACAGTGAGGAGGAGGAACCATGATTCACTTAAACAGTGAGGAGGAGGAACCATGATTCACTTAAACAGTGAGGAGGAGGAACCATGATTCACTTAAACAGTGAGGAGGAGGAACCATGATTCACTTAAACAGTGAGGAGGAGGAACCATGATTCACTTAAACAGTGAGGAGGAGGAACCATGATTCACTTAAACAGTGAGGAGGAGGAACCATGATTCACTTAAACAGTGAGGAGGAGGAACCATGATTCACTTAAACAGTGAGGAGGAGGAACCATGATTCACTTAAACAGTGAGGAGGAGGAACCATGATTCACTTAAACAGTGAGGAGGAGGAACCATGATTCACTTAAACAGTGAGGAGGAGGAACCATGATTCACTTAAACAGTGAGGAGGAGGAACCATGATTCACTTAAACAATGAGGAGGAACCATGATTCACTTAAACAGTGAGGAGGAGGAACCATGATTCACTTAAACAATGAGGAGGAACCATGATTCACTTAAACAGTGAGGAGGAGGAACCATGATTCACTTAAACAGTGAGGAGGAGGAACCATGATTCACTTAAACAGTGAGGAGGAGGAACCATGATTCACTTAAACAGTGAGGAGGAGGAACCATGATTCACTTAAACAGTGAGGAGGAGGAACCATGATTCACTTAAACAGTGAGGAGGAGGAACCATGATTCACTTAAACAGTGAGGAGGAGGAACCATGATTCACTTAAACAGTGAGGAGGAGGAACCATGATTCACTTAAACAGTGAGGAGGAGGAACCATGATTCACTTAAACAGTGAGGAGGAGGAACCATGATTCACTTAAACAATGAGGAGGAGGAACCATGATTCACTTAAACAGTGAGGAGGAGGAACCATGATTCACTTAAACAGTGAGGAGGAGGAACCATGATTCACTTAAACAGTGAGGAGGAGGAACCATGATTCACTTAAACAGTGAGGAGGAGGAACCATGATTCACTTAAACAGTGAGGAGGAGGAACCATGATTCACTTAAACAGTGAGGAGGAGGAACCATGATTCACTTAAACAGTGAGGAGGAGGAACCATGAATATCAGTTTTAGGCTACTGGAATTCTTTCCAGTTTGGGTGTTGTCACTATAATCACCTGCCCAATGGGAGAGCAGGGCCACTATAATCACCTGCCCAATGGGAGAGCAGGGCCACTAGAATCACCTGCCCAATGGGAGAGCAGGGCCACTATAATCACCTGCCCAATGGGAGAGCAGGGCCACTATAATCACCTGCCCAATGGGAGAGCAGGGCCACTATAATCACCTGCCCAATGGGAGAGCAGGGCCACTATAATCACCTGCCCAATGGGAGAGCAGGGCCACTATAATCACCTGCCCAATGGGAGAGCAGGGCCACTATAATCACCTGCCCAATGGGAGAGCAGGGCCACTATAATCACCTGCCCAATGGGAGAGCAGGGCCACTATAATCACCTGCCCAATGGGAGAGCAGGGCCACTATAATCACCTGCCCAATGGGAGAGCAGGGCCACTATAATCACCTGCCCAATGGGAGAGCAGGGCCACTATAATCACCTGCCCAATGGGAGAGCAGGGCAAGCTCAACTAGCACGGCTGCTCAGTTCACTTGTGTAACGGGAATATTTCAGATGAAGAAAGTTCATATTCAGTTTAGGGTGATTAACACAATGTTTAGCATATATATATATATATATATATTTTGCCTTTTTGTAATACATATGATTTCCAGTGTTGTTTGTAACACTGGTTGATGGTCACTAGACTAGAGACTATGTTCTGGATTAAACTCATATCTGTTGATTGGGATTGACGCCAGACTGAAGGTACGAGGACAGTGGACACCGATTGTTATTGCAGTCTGTAAAAACACTGAGTTTCTACAAGCCTCTCAGGCTGGTTTTTGCAGAACAGTTGTCTGCTGATTAGGATATAAGGGTCTTCTCAGAAAAGGCCAGTTAGACAGTTTCTCTGCTTCTGTGCTGGAGGTGTCTCCCTGTTGCAACTTGGAATAAACCGGATTGATTTATGATTTGTGACTGGTCTTCTCTTTTGTTCACCTGGAATTCCTATTACAACTTTCCCCGGGCAATAGGGCAACCCTTTTAATGTCAATCCCTGCACTGACCACGATGGAGTGGACAGCTCCTATCCTGGCGCAGGCCAGCATGGTGTAGACCAGCTCAGGTAGATGGCCACCCTGTCTCCCTTCCTCACTCCTGTAACACCCACCAGAAGACTAAATGGTAGAGTGTTTATATACAGTACCAGTCAAACGTTTGGACACACCTACTCATTCCAGGGTTTTTCTTTATTTTTTACTATTTTCTACACTGTAGAATAATAGTGAAGTCATCAAAACTATGAAATAACACATATGGAATCATGTAGTAACCAAAAAAGTGTTAAACAAATGAAAATATATTTTAGATTTTAGATTCTTTGCCTTGATGGCAGCTTTGCACACTCTTGGCATTTTTTCAACCTGCTTCACCTGGAATGCTTTTCCAATAGTCTTGAAGGAGTTCCCACATATGCTGAGCACTTGTTGGCTGCTTTTCCTTCACTCTGTGGTCCAACTCATCCCAAACCATCTCAATTGGGTTGAGGTCGGGTGATTGTGGAGGCCAGGTCATCTGATGCAGCACTCCATCACCATCCTTCTTGGTCAAATAGCCCTTACACAGCCTGGAGGTGTGTTGGGTCATTGTCCTGTTGAAAAACAAATGATAGTCCCACTAAGCCCAAACCAGATGGGATGGCGTATCGCTGCAGAATGCTGTGGTAGCCATGCTGGTTAAGTAAATAAATCACAGACAGTGTCAACCAGCAAAGCACCCCCACACCATAACACCTCATCCTCCATGCTTTACGGTGGGAATTACACATGCGATTGGAACCAGAAATCTCCAATTTGGACTCCAGACCAAAGAACAAATTTCCACCAGTCTAATGTCCATTGCTCGTGTTTCTTGGCCCAAGCAGGTCCCTTCTTCTTAGTAGTGGTTTCTTTGCAGCAATTTGACCATGAAGGCCTGATTCACACAGTCCCCTCTGAACAGTTGATGTTGAGATGTGTCTGTTACTTGAACTCTGTGAAGCATTTATTTGGGCTGCAATTTCTGAGGCTGGTAACTCTAATGAACTTATCCTCTGCAGCAGAGGTAACTCTGGGTCTTCCATTCCTGTGGCAATCCTCATGAGAGCCAGTTTCATCATAGCGCTTGATGGTGTTTGCGACTGCACTTGAATAAACTTTCAAAGTTCTTGAAATGTTCCGTATTGACTGACCTTCATGTCTTAAAGTAATGATGGACTGTCGTTTCTCTTTGCTTATTTGAGCTGTTCTTGCCATAATATGGACTTGATATTTTACGAAATAGGGCTATCTTCTGTATACCACCCCTACCTTGTCACAACACAACTGATTGGCTCAAACACATTAAGAAGGAAAGAAATTCCACAAATTAACTTTTAAGAAGGCACACCTGTTGATTGAAATGCATTCCAGGTGACTACCTCATGAAGCTGGTTGAGAGAATGCCAAGAGTGTCCAAAGCTGTCATCAAGGCAAAGGGAGCTATTTGAAGAATCTCAAATATAAAATATATTTTGATTTGTTTAACACTTTTTTGGTTACTACATGATTCCATATGTGTTATTTCATAGTTTTGATGTCTTCACTATTATTCTACAATGTAAAAAATAGTAAAAGTAAAGAGAAACCCTTGAATGAGTAGCTGTGTCCAAACTTTTGACCGGTAGTGTATATAAATGATATACATATATATATATATAGGTCGCAGTTGTAAATGAGAACCTGTTCTCAACTGGCTTACCTGGTTAAATAAAGGTGAAATAAATATATATAATATATATATATATATATAAATATATATACACTACCGTTCAAAAGTTTTGGGTCGCTTAGAAATGTCCTTGTTTTCGAAAGAAAAGCAAATTTTTGGTCCATTAAAATAACATCAAATTGATCAGAAATACAGTGTAGACATTGTTAATGTTCTAAATGTCTATTGTAGCTGGAAACGGCTGATTTTTTATGGAATGTCTACATAGGCGTACAGAGGCCCATTATCAGCAACCATCAGTCCTGTGTTCCAATGGCACGTTGTGTTTGCTAATCCAAGTTTCTCATTTTAAAAGGCTAATTGATCATTAGAAAACCCTTTTGCAATTATGTTAGCACAGCTGAAAACTGTTGTGCTGATTAAAGAAGCAATAAAACTGGCCTTCTTGAGACTAGTTGAGTATCTGGAGCATCAGCAATTGTGGGTTCGATTACAGGCTCAAAATGGCCAGAAACAAAGAACTTTGTTCTGAAACTCGTCAGTCTATTCTTGTTCTGAGAAATGAAGGCTATTCCACGCGAGAAGTTGCCAAGAAACTAAAGATCTCATACAACGCTGTGTACTACTCCCTTCACAGAACAGCGCAACTGGCTCTAACCAGAATAGAAAGAGGAGTGGGAGGCCCCGGTGCACAACTGAGCAAGAGGACAAATACATTAGAGTGTCTAATATACAGTGAAGAGGCGACTCCGGGATGCTGACCTTCTAGGCAGAGTTGCAAAGAAAAAGTCATATCTCAGACTGGCCAATAAAAAGAAAAGATTAAGACGGGCAGTCTGAGATATTACTTTTTCTTTGCAACTCTGCCTAGAAGGTCAGCATCCCGGGGTCGCCGCTTCACTGTTGACGTTGAGACTGGTGTTTTGCGGGTACTATTTAATGAAGCTGCCAGTTGAGGACCTGTGAGGCGCCTGTTTCTCATAAAGCCATTTACACCATTAACAATGTCTACACGGTATTTCTGATCAATTTAATGTTTTTTATTAAACTTTCCAATGATTTAACCGATTTCCCCTCAGCCCTCACCCACTTACACCCTGTTGCGTTATGTTAAAACACAACTTCTGTCATTTCAATCCAAAATGTAGCAAAACATCCTGTGGTTTCCTCAGATAGATCGATAGATAGATAGGATGTTCCTTTAGCAGCTCGTTCGGTCTATATTAGGTTTGATTGCCTGTCAGATGCTTCTTTGGTTATGCAGCACACTGTTGCACAAGTCTGTCTCAACTCAGTCCCAATCACCATGGCAGTCTGCCTGGATAAAGCTTGGATCTGACCCCACCTGTTGTACCGCCGTTAATCTGATCAGCCAGTTAGTGGATGCAATGCGCACGACGAAGAGACGTGGCTGACTCCATTACCTAGTATGGCATTAATAACTGTAATAGCAATTTTGAATATCATAACTTCAATATCGTAGATATCCAGATAATGCAATGATCAAGAGCAGACCAATGACTGTGAGCAGACCAATGACTGTGAGCAGGCCAATGACTGTGAGCAGGCCAATGACTGTGAGCAGGCCAATGACTGTGAGCAGACCAATGACTGTGAGCAGACCAATGACTGTGAGCAGACCAATGACTGTGAGCAGACCAATGACTGTGAGCAGACCAATGACTGTGAGCAGGCCAATGACTGTGAGCAGGCCAATGACTGTGAGCAGACCAATGACTGTGAGCAGACCAATGACTGTGAGCAGACCAATGACTGTGAGCAGACCAATGACTGTGAGCAGGCCAATGACTGTGAGCAGGCCAATGACTGTGAGCAGACCAATGACTGTGAGCAGACCAATGACTGTGAGCAGACCAATGACTGTGAGCAGGCCAATGACTGTGAGCAGACCAATGACTGTGAGCAGACCAATGACTCTGAGCAGGCCAATGACTGTGAGCAGGCCAATGACTGTGAGCAGACCAATGACTGTGAGCAGACCAATGACTGTGAGCAGGCCAATGACTGTGAGCAGACCAATGACTGTGAGCAGACCAATGACTGTGAGCAGACCAATGACTGTGAGCAGACCAATGACTGTGAGCAGGCCAATGACTGTGAGCAGACCAATGACTGTGAGCAGACCAATGACTGTGAGCAGACCAATGACTGTGAGCAGACCAATGACTGTGAGCAGGCCAATGACTGTGAGCAGGCCAATGACTGTGAGCAGGCCAATGACTGTGAGCAGACCAATGACTGTGAGCAGACCAATGACTGTGAGCAGACCAATGACTGTGAGCAGACCAATGACTGTGAGCAGACCAATGACTGTGAGCAGACCAATGACTGTGAGCAGGCCAATGACTGTGAGCAGGCCAATGACTGTGAGCAGACCAATGACTGTGAGCAGACCAATGACTGTGAGCAGACCAATGACTGTGAGCAGACCAATGACTGTGAGCAGACCAATGACTGTGAGCAGACCAATGACTGTGAGCAGGCCAATGACTGTGAGCAGACCAATGACTGTGAGCAGGCCAATGACTGTGAGCAGACCAATGACTGTGAGCAGACCAATGACTGTGAGCAGACCAATGACTGTGAGCAGGCCAATGACTGTGAGCAGGCCAATGACTGTGAGCAGACCAATGACTGTGAGCAGACCAATGACTGTGAGCAGACCAATGACTGTGAGCAGGCCAATGACTGTGAGCAGACCAATGACTGTGAGCAGACCAATGACTGTGAGCAGGCCAATGACTGTGAGCAGACCAATGACTGTGAGCAGACCAATGACTGTGAGCAGACCAATGACTGTGAGCAGACCAATGACTGTGAGCAGGCCAATGACTGTGAGCAGACCAATGACTGTGAGCAGACCAATGACTGTGAGCAGGCCAATGACTGTGAGCAGACCAATGACTGTGAGCAGACCAATGACTGTGAGCAGACCAATGACTGTGAGCAGACCAATGACTGTGAGCAGACCAATGACTGTGAGCAGACCAATGACTGTGAGCAGGCCAATGACTGTGAGCAGACCAATGACTGTGAGCAGACCAATGACTGTGAGCAGACCAATGACTGTGAGCAGACCAATGACTGTGAGCAGACCAGGCAGACTAGGCCACCGTCTGGCTGCATGCTGAGGAGACAAAAATTACATTTTACATTTTAGTCATTTAGCAGACGCTCTTATCCAGAGCGACTTACAGGAGCAATTAGGGTTAAGTGCCTTGCTCAAGGGCACATTTACGTCATTTAGCAGACGCTCTTATCCAGAGCGACTTACAGGAGCAATTAGGGTTAAGTGCCTTGCTCAAGGGCACATTTACGTCATTTAGCAGACGCTCTTATCCAGAGCGACTTACAAATTGGTGCATTCACCCTATAGCCAGTGGGAAAAGCACTTTACAATTATTTATTATTTTTTTTATTTGGGGGGGTAGAAGGATTACTTTATCCTATCCCAGGTATTCCTTAAAGAGGTGGGGTTTCAAATGTCTCCGGAAGGTAGTGAGTGACTCCGCTGTCCTGGCGTCGTGAGGGAGCTTGTTCCACCATTGGGGTGCCAGAGCAGCGAACAGTTTTGACTGGGCTGAGCGGGAACTATGCTTCCGCAGAGGAAGGGGAGCCAGCAGGCCAGAGGTGGATGAACGCAATGCCCTCGTTTGGGTGTAGGGACTGATCAGAGCCCGAAGGTACGGAGGTGCCGTTCCCCTCACTGCTCCATAGGCAAGCACCATGGTCTTGTAACGGATGCGAGCTTCAACTGGAAGCCAGTGGAGTGTGCGGAGGAGGGGGGGTGACGTGAGAGAACTTGGGAAGGTTGAACACCAGACGGGCTGCGGCATTCTGGATGAGTTGTAGGGGTTTAATGGCACAGGCAGGGAGGCCAGCCAACAGCGAGTTGCAGTAATCCAGACGGGAGATGACAAGTGCCTGGATTAGGACCTGTGCCGCTTCCTGTGTAAGGCAGGGTCGTACTCTCCGAATGTTGTAGAGCATGAACCTGCAGGATCGGGTCACCGCCTTGATGTTAGCGGAGAACGACAGGGTGTTGTCCAGGGTCACGCCAAGGCTCTTCGCACTCTGGGAGGAGGACACAACGGAGTTGTCAACCGTGATGGCGAGATCATGGAACGGGCAGTCCTTCCCCGGGAGGAAGAGCAGCTCCGTCTTGCCAGGGTTCAGCTTGAGGTGGTGATCCGTCATCCATACTGATATGTCTGCCAGACATGCAGAGATGCGATTCGCCACCTGGTTATCACAAAACCTTACAGTTACAGCTAACCTTACAGAATATTACAGCTCTCTGGATAACGCAATGATTGAGAACAGGCCAGTGACAGTATCAAGGCAGTGTCTCATTCCCTTAACAAGAGTCGCACCTGGCAGTGTTTTAATAATAATAATAATAATAATAATATGCCATTTAGCAGACGTTTTTATCCAAAGCGACTTAGTCATGTGCGCATACATTTTTACGTACGGGTGGTCCCGGGGATCAAACCCACTACCCTTGTAACGCCAGTGGTCTGATGACAGGCTGGTGACCAGACATACATTTTACATTTACATTTTAGTCATGGAGCAATTAGGGTTAAGTGCCTTGCTCAAGGGCACATCGACAGATTTTTTTCCCACCTAGTCGGCTCGGGGATTAGAACCAGCGACCTTTCGGTTACTGGCACAACGCTCTTAACCACTAAGCTACCTGCCGCATAGTGTGTCTAATCTAAGACCTGCAGGTATGACAATCTCATCATAACTCACACAGCCATATTCTGGCGTTACTATGTCATTGCATGCGAGTGATTTCCAAGAATTACACAATTTCTTCTATCACATGCGAAACCCCTTGTCGATGAGTAATGTGAAAGCACTACCCAGATAAAGGGTGGATGCTGTTGCTACTATGTCATCTAATGTGTCACTCATCATTATTCACGATTCATTCAGGACTATCCATAATCATGGTAGCATCCACATTAATGTAGAAGTGTTTAGAAACATATTATATTCTGATTTACAATAGAAAAGTGACAATACGTTATTTACCATTCATTTCTATTGGGCACAAAATAATCTGAAACACAACCAAAACAAACAGCAAATGCATTCAACAAGTTTGTAGAGTCACAAGCTTGATGTAATCATTGCGCGTTTTTTGTGTGTGTTTTTTGTCATTTAGCAGACGCTCTTACCCAGAGCGACTTACAGGAGCAATTAGGGTTAAGTGCCTTGCTCAAGGGCACATCGACAGATTTTTCACCTAGTCAGCTCGGGGATTAGAACCAGCGACCTTTCGGTTACTGGCACAACGCTCTTAACCACTAAGCTACGTCCCGCGTGTGTGATGAGGTGTGAATGACGGAGTCAGGCAAAGGAGGTAAAAACACCGAAATCCAGAGTTTATTCAGGGTACATGAATAAAGCACAGCAAGCGTCAAAACGAAACTAGCACAAGGGGAAAATCCACCTTGGCTACATACATGGAAAGAGTAGCTCAACCGAGCTACTCACTCTCACAATGAACAATCACTCACAAAAGCCAACGGGGCAGAGGGAACACTTATACACAGACTAATGAGGGAATGAGTACCAGGTGTGTGTGATTGACAAGACAAGACAAGACAAGACAAGACTAGTGGAGTGATGATAAATGGAGCGGTAGTGGCTAGTAAGCCGGTGACGACGAACGCCGAAACCTGCCCGAGCAAGGAGGAGGGGCAGCCTCGGCTGAATTCGTGACAGCGCGCTAGGAATATGGGACTTTTGGTCCCCTAAAATGGGGGGACTATGTACAAAAAGTGCTGTAATTGCTAAACGATGAAATTACCCTCAAATTAAAGTCTGCACTTTAACCTCGTAGTCATTTTATCATTTCAAATCCAAAGTGCTGGAGTACAGAGCCAAAACAACAACAAAAAATGTTCCTGTCCCAATACTGTTGGAGCTGTATGTGTCAGTCGATCTAGTGTTGTGTACAGTTAAAACACCTTATCTCTTGACTCTGAAACCCTCAAGATGTTGGGTGTTAGTTTCCTGTTGGTCTCAGTATACATTAACCTAACCCCCCCCCCCCCATCTCAGCCCTGGCTCTCTGAGAAACAGGTATTTCTTGTCTGAGAAGTTCAATCTTCACACTTTGACAAAGTACATTTTTGCTCATGTATGAAATGAAAAAGCTCAAAATCGTCTACAGTAGACCCATTCAGTACACACATAGCAAGCTAGGGTGTTGCTGTAGGAACTGATTAGACAGTAGTACTGTGTAGAGGACTTGCTCTCCCGTACTGGGGGGCGCACCGGGGGGGACGTGGATGCTTCAAATAGCTATGCTACAAACAGTGCCTCAAATACAGGCTGCATTATTTTTCACTGACTTTACTCTTTTATTCTAAACAAGTCAAGAAAGAGTCAAATGCAACTTGTGGTCTTTTCTTACCAGTAGAAAGCCACTTCGTTCACCACGATTCTTATCCTTCACGTTCCTGTCCAGGACGTCGTAACACATGTTGGTTTTGGCCCCCCTCCATGCATCTGACATAAATATTCCCTTTGGTTACATCAAAGTTATACTGCAGAATGTGTCCCCGTCGGAGGCTTCTTCCAATAGAAGTCACTAGCAACCTCTTTCCAGAATACTGGCAAGAATGTGGTCCTCTGTAGCTCAGCTGGTAGAGCACGGCGCTTGTAACGCCAAGGTAGTGGGTTCGATCCCCGGGACCACCCATACACAAAAATGTATGCACGCATGACTGGAAGTCGCTTTGGATAAAAGCGTCTGCTAAATGGCATATTATTATATTATTATTACAGCAAGAAAAAAAGGACATACATTAACATTAAAATGTTTAGTCATTTAGCAGACGCTCTTCTCCAGAGCGACTTACAGTTAGTGAGTGCATACATTTTCATACAAACGTTGTTTAGAGACAGGCAGGAAGGCAGACACAGACAGACAGACAGACAGACAGACACACAATTAATATAATAATATATTGCATGAGTCATGAGCACAGGACATACCAACACAAAGCTTCAGTTATTCTGCAAGCAACAAGCACACATGCCACAAGGCCTTCGTAACCTACCTTCCGGCTCCTCAATAGACTTCCTGTAAAGTTCCAGATAACAGTTGAAGTCAGGCACATGAGCGTCCCTTCTGCAAACCCTCTGGAGGATGGTTAATCTTGTCCTCTATGTGTTGAGAACCAGGGACCACCATTGTTGCTTGACTGGAGAGAAAGAGAGAAATAGGTAAATCCACTGATCTGATCTGTCTACCGTCCAAGGCTAGAAGAGGGGGACTAGAGGTGAAGCCGGACACAGACAGCTGCAGAAAGCTTCAGGCATCGGAGCGGTACATTGTGCCTATGCTCTGGCCACACCCTTAATCCCGGATTCGGTGTCCCTTCCGCAGCCTGCTTGGTGCCAAGGGAGCCAATCAAAACGCTCAACATGGCACTCCCACCTTTTTCATTGGCTGTTGATCACATTATTTTCAGAGATATTCTGTATGAGGGGGAATGCATCGGTAGGCTGGGTGAATGCTGGAAGAACAGCTACAACCGGCAGTTACTTTTCGTAGCAGGTTAGGAGAGTATTTTAGCTAACCCTAACCTTAACCTAAGTCTCCTAACCTGCCACGTTAATTCTCCTAACCTGCTATGAAAACGTAACTTCCGGTCGTAGGTGTACTTCCTTTAGTCAGAACCATGAATGCTAGGCTGAGCGACAGACGGACCGGCAGGCAGGGAGTCAGACAGAATGACAGACAGGCAGGCAGTCAGACAGTACAGACAGAGAGACAGTACAGACAGAGAGACAGTACAGACAGTCCAGACAGACAGACAGTACAGACAGTAGAGTCAGACAGTACAGACAGAGAGACAGTACAGACAGTCCAGACAGACAGACAGTACAGACAGTACAGACAGTACAGTCAGACAGTACAGACAGAGAGACAGTACAGACAGAGAGACAGTACAGTCAGACAGTACAGACAGAGAGACAGTACAGACAGTCCAGACAGACAGACAGTACAGACAGTACAGTCAGACAGTACAGACAGAGAGACAGTACAGACAGAGAGACAGTACAGACAGTCCAGACAGACAGACAGTACAGACAGTACAGTCAGACAGTACAGACAGACAGACAGTACGACAGTCAGTCCGACAGTACAGAGAGACAGTCAGACAGAGTGACAGTTAGTCATTAAAGATTACTATGGAATGCCGTTTTAACATACAGTACCAGTCAAAGGTTTGGACACACCTACTCATTCAAGGGTTTTGCTTTATTTTTACTATTTTCTACATTGTAGAATAATAGTGAAGACATCAAAACTATGAAATAACACAAAGAAGTGTTAAACAAATCAAAATATATTTTATATTTGAGATTCTTCAAAGTAGCCACCCTTTGCCTTGATGAAAGCTTTGCACACTCTTGGCATTCTCTCAACCAGCTTCATCAGGAATGCTTTTCCAACAGTCTTGAAGGAGTTCCCACATATGCTGAGCACTTGTTGGCTGCTTTTCCTTCACTCTGCGGTCCAACTCATCCCAAAATTTCAATTGGGTTGGGTTGAGGTCGGGTGATTGTGGAGGCCAGGTCATCTGATGCAGCACTCCATCACTCTCCTTCTTGGTCAAATAGCCCTTACACAGCCTGGAGGTGTGTTGGGTCATTGTCCTGTTGAAAAACAAATGATAGTCCCACTAAGTGCAAACCAGATGGGATGGAGTATCACTGCAGAATGCTGTGGTAGCCATGCTGGTTAAGTGTGCCTTGAATTCTAAATAAATCACAGACAGTATCACCAGCAAAGCACCCCCACACCATCACACCTCCTCCTCCATGCTTCCCCGTGGGAACCACACATGCGCAGATCATCCGTTCACCTACTCTGCGTCTCACAAAGACACGGCGGTTGGAACCAAAAATCTCAAATTTGGACTTATCAGACAGATTTCTTGGCCCAAGGAAGTCTCTTCTTCTTATTGGTGTCCTTTAGTAGTGGTTTCTTTGCAGCAATTCGACCATGAAGGCCTGATTCACACAGTTTCCTCTGAACAGTTGATGTTGAGATGTGTCTGTTACTTGAACTCTGTGAAGCATTTATTTGGGCTGCAATTTCTGAGGTGCAGTTAACTCTAATGAACTTTTCCTCTGCAGCAGAGGTAACTCTGGGTCTTCCTTTCCTGTGGCGGTCCTCCTGAGAGCCAGTTTCATCAAAGTGCTTGATGGTTTTTGCGACTGCACTTGAAGAAACTTTCAAAGTTCTTTAAACTTTCCGGATTGACTGACCTTCAGGTCTTAAAGTAATGATGGACTGTCGTTTCTCTTTGCTTATTTGAGCTGTTCTTGCCATAATATGGACTTGGTATTTTACCAAATAGGGCTATCTTCTGTATACCACCCCTACCTTGTCACAACACAAAGGATTGGCTCAAATGCATTAAGAAGGAAATACATTCCACAAATTAACTTTTAACAAGGCACACCTGTTAATTGAAATGCATTCCAGGTGACTACCTCATGAGGCTGATTGAGATAATGCCAAGAGTGTGCAAAGCTGTCACCAAGGAAAGGGTGGCTACTTTGAAGAATCTCAAATATAAAATATATTTTGATTTGTTTAACGCTTTTTTGGTCACTACATGATTCCATGTGTGTTATTTCATAGTTTTGATGTCTTCACTATTATTCTACAATGTAGAAAATAGTAAAAATAAAGAAAGAATCCTCTCAGGATCCCTCACCCTTGACCCTTGACCCTTGACCCATCCCTCTCTACTTTCTCCACTGCCTCAACGACACCTTCTGCACTACTCTGACTCTGGCCACCTCAACCTGCCTCTCTCGCACCGGACACTTCCGATCCCCAGCAACATGGGCACCCCTACAGTTGACACACACAACTTTATCCACCGAAACTACACAATCCTCTGTCCAATGCCCTCCTGCACTCTTCCCACATCTCGGAATCTCCCTCCTACAAACTGCTGCAACATGACCATAAACGTTGAACCTGAAACACCGCAGTGGATTCGGCACAAAAGCTCTAACAGGATAACTGATATATCCTAACTTGACTTTGTCGGGTAAAGACTCTGACTCAAAAGGACTGACAGTGACTCCTCTGTTTCACCTCACTCACCACCGGGTCTGCCTCGCACCAAACGGCGGGCATCACAAACACCAGGAATCTACAACTTCAATTGGTCCACCTCAACACTTAACGCTACCCCTGAAATCCCTCCTTTCAATGGCGCCCTATTCCTAAGTGCAAACCAAGAAAGTTGAGTGACAAGGAGCGCCCGCTCCTCTGGTCAGAAGAAACACAAACAAATATCACAAGTCCAATACAGGTTACCTTCCCTGATTCAACTGCACCCAACTCCTTTCCCACCCACCATGAAACAACAAATGGATCCCCCAAAAGGCAAGGATCCACTTTCTCCAAAAATGTCACTCCTACTGGACCAGATTCTTCTTTATCATGTCCATTGATGCCAGGCTCGGGCTCCGAGCTCTTCACCACACCTTCCACCTCACTTAACTCACCCTCATCCACTTCCATTTCACCTCCAGAACTCGGTCTGGCGCATGGATCAATCTGCACTAGACACCAATCTTCTTCGACATCCCATCTCCATTTTTCATCTCCATATTCCTCAAATTAGACTTCAACCGCTTTCCTCATTCTCTTGGACCTCTTCTTCCTCCTCAGAAACCAGAAACCTTTCTGTGTCCCTGTCCCAATATTCCTGTTCTCCCAACATCGCTTCCTCATAACCAGTTTCTCCTTCCTTCGCGATTGCTCAACTTCGAAGTTCATCAGTGGCGTGTATTCATGGATGCCAAAGGAAGCCCTTTCCTAAATTAGCCATGGATGGAGATAGGGATTTGGACTTGTGGTTTAACTTAATTCTCCGTACTGGCCAATGATTGTAACGGTGATTCTGATCCAACCATTAATTCATACATTGTTGTGCCCCTGGCCTTGAGAGGATGGAAGTTCAATATGTAGCTAGATGTAGAAGTTATGTTAATGTTAACTAGCTAACGTTGCACATGAAAGGAAGTTAGGCTAGTGAGGAAGCATTTTAGCCAGGTAGCCTAGGACAACAAAAAATAACAGCGTGTACTTTATGACAGAGTGATAGACCGTTTCATCAACATGAAAGAGAGGAGGATGGCGTTGGCGTTTCTCTGCAAGTAGGGTGAGTCAACATGTTTCTTCTACTTGCATGAACGCACACACACAGAAATCAGAACCATGATTTTCCCATGATGTCAAGCAAAGAGGCACTGATTTTGAAGGTAGGCCTTGAAATACATCCAGAGGTACACCTCCAATTGACTCAAATGATGTCAATTAGCCTTATCAGAAGCTTCTAAAGCCATGACATCATTTTCTGGAATCCTTGGAAGCGATTTCCAAATGCCTGAAGGTACCACGTTCATCTGCACAAACAATAGTATGCATGTATAAACACCATGGGACCACGCAGCCGTCATACCGCTCAGGAAGGAGACGCGTTCTGTCTCCTAGAGATGAACGTACTTTGGTGCGAAAAGTGCAAATCAATCCCAGAACAACAGCAAAGGACCTTGTGAAGATGCTGGAAACAGGTACAAAAGTATCTATATCCACAGTAAAACGAGTCCTATATCGACATAACCTGAAAGGCCGGTCAGGAAGGAAGAAGCCACTGCTCCAAAACCGCCATAAAAAAGCCAGACTACGGTTTGCAACCACATGGGGACAAAGATCGTACTTTTTGGAGAAAGGTCCTCTGGTCTGATGAAACAAAAATAGAACTGTTTGACCATAATGACCATCGTTATGTTTGGAGGAAAAAGGGGAATGCTTGCAAGCCGAAGAACACCACCCCAACCGTGAAGCACGGGAGTGGCAGCATCATGCTGTGGGGGTGCTTTTCTGCAGGAGGGACTGGTGCACTTCACAAAATAGATTGCATAATGAGGAAGGAAAATGATGTGGATATATTGAAGCAACATCTCAAGACATCAGTCAGGAAGTTAAAGCTTGGTCGCAAATGGGTCTTCCAAATGGACAATCACCCCAAGCATACTTCCAAAGTTGTGGCAAAATGGCTTAAGGACAACAAAGTCAAGGAATTGGAGTGGCCATCACAAAACCCTGACCTCAATCCTATAGAAAATGTGTGGGCAGAACTGAAAAAGCGTGTGTGAGCAAGGAGGCCTTCAAACCTGACTCAGTTACACCAGCTCTGTCAGGAGGAATGGGCCAAAATTCACCCAACTTATTGTGGGAAGCTTGTGGAAGGCTACCCGAAACGTTTGACCCAAGTTAAACAATTGAAAGGCAATGCTACCAAATGCTAATTGAGTGTATGTAAACTTCTGACCCACTGGGAATGTGATGAAATAAATAAAAGCTTAAATAAATCATTCTCTCTACTATTATTCTGACATTTCACATTCTTAAAATAAAGTGGTGATCCTAACTGACCTAAGACAGGGAATTTTTACTAGGATTAAATGTCAGGAATTATGAAAAACTGAGTTTAAATGTATTTGGGTAAGATGTAAACTTCCGACTTCAACTGTATATCACGGTCTCGAGGCATATGAACGAACAGGTTATAGAGCAAACAACACAATTATCACAACACATAGGTTATCATATGGCTTTTTTTTCTGGCTTCCCCAGTGATTTTACCCACGCACCGCTACTGAAGTTCAAACAAAGTTGCCGGATTACAGCTCCACCTTGCTGACTTCTAGACCTGCTATCACGTTGTCGATCCAGCTCCGCGTTCCTTTTCCCAGCGTCGTTCTCCCTCTTCCAAACAGCTCTCCTGTGTCCTGCTCCCAGAGATCAACCAAGTGCTATTCACCTGAGGAGAACCATCCTACTGCAGCATGAACTAGCCGTCACTATTTAGACATTGGGTGCATTCGGAAAGTATTCAGACCCCTTTAATGTTTCCACATTTTGTTACGTTACAGCCTCATTCAAAAATGTATTACATTGATGAGGAAAAAAACTATAATCTACACCCCAGACCCCATAATAACAAAGCAAAAACAGGTTTTTATACATTTTTGCAAATGTATTAAAAATAGAAAACGGACATATCACGTTTACGTAAGTATTCAGACCCTTTACTCAGTACTTTGTTGAAGCACCTTTGGCAGCGATTACAGCCTCAAGTCTTCTTGGGTATGACGCTACAAGCTTGGCACACCTTTATTTGGGGAGTTTCTCCCATTCCTCTGCAGATCCTCTCAAGCTCTGTCAGGTTGGATGGGGAGCGTCGCTGCACAGCTATTTTCAGGTCTCTCCAGAGATGTTCGATCAGGTTCAAGTCCGAGCTCTGGCTGGGCCACTCAAGGACATTCAGAGACTTGTCCCGAAGCCACTCCTGCGTTGTCTTGGCTGTGTGCTTAGGGTCGTTGTCCTGTTGGAAGGTGAACCTTCGCCCCAGTCTGAGGTCCTGAGCGCTCTGGAGCAGGTTTTCATCAAGGATCTCTCTGTACTTTGCTCCGTTCATCTTTCCCTCGATTCTGACTAGCCTCCCAGTCCCTGCCACTGAAAAACATCCCCACAGCATGATGCTGCCACCACCATGCTTCACCGTAGGGATGGTGCCAGGTTTCCTCCAGACGTGACGCTTGGCATTCAGGCCAAAGAGTTCAATCTTGGTTTCATCAAACCAGAGAATCTTGTTTCTCATGGTCTAAGAGTCTTTAAGTGCCTTTTGGCAAACTCTAAGTGGGCTGTCATGGGCCTTTTACTGAGGAGTGGCTTCCGTCTGGCCACTCTACCATAAAAGCCTGTTCTTGGGGACCTTCAATGCTGCAGACATTTTTTGGTACCCTTCCCCAGATCTGTGCCTCGACACAATCATGTCTCAGAGCTATACGGACAATTCCTTAGACCTCATGGCTTGGTTTTTGCTCTGACATGCTCTGTCAACTGTGGGACCTTATATAGACAAGTGTGTGCCTTTCCAAATCATGTCCAATCAATTGAATTTACCACAGGTGGACTCCAATCAAGTTGTAGAAACATCTCAAGGATGATCAATGGAAACAGGATGCACCTGAGCTCAATTTCGAGTCTCATAGCAAAGTAAATTACTTTTAACATAAGTTACTTATGTAAATAAGGTATCTGTTTTTTATTTTTTATAAATTTGCAAACAATTCTAAAAACCTGTTTTCACTTCGTCATTATGGGGTATTGTGTGTAAATTGCTGAGGAAAAAAATCATATTTAATCCATTTTAGAATAAGGCTGTAACGTAACAAAATGTGGAAAAAGTCAAGGGGTCTGAATACTTTCCGAAGGCACTGTATGCATTTGCCTGTTGTCTTTTCGCTGTGGGTTTAGAGTTGAAGAACACCCACTACCGATACACGTGCTTGTTTGAGCATCTCGAGGACTAAATTCAATGTAGAATCGGTTCAACAGGTGATTATTTTACTATTGTAAGATGCAGTGAGGAGAATTCTATTGTCCCCGTCAGGAGCTCAGGCTTTTGCCACAGATGGTAGAGTTCTAGAACCACCCAAGCTTTAGATTACATTCTGCACTTGTAACTAACTCTACATTGGTCAGTTACATTGGTGACCAGGGTGGGATCCTTTTCGATACGCCTATGGGGTCTGGGCACACAAAATGCTCCTAGAGAGAAGGGGAGAATACTGAAGCATGCGTTGATGACAGTTCTACAGTCTCCATCAGAGGCCCAGGCTTTTGGCATAGATGGTAAAGCTCTCATATCTGGACTGCAACATTGTAAAGATTGTGCCCTCCACAGCACTTGATATACATTGATTGGTAGGTTACACTATATTTAGATACTTCACATACTGCCCGAGACACCTTTGCTATTTTGTCTCCCTACACAATAAATGGTGAAACACTATTTGTTTTAATGCATGAAACTTACATTATGGAAAAACGTCTCACACTCAGTCATAGTTAGTAGAATAATTAATGAATTTGGCATCATCAACTTTTAGAAGATTAGTAGGAAAGTTCATCATTTAAACCACCTAAATATACTCACATTCACTGAACATTTAGTATTTGAAAATAGCCTCCAACACTCAGCAAATTGGATGTAGTCTATCACAGTGCCATTCGTTTTGTCACCAAAGCCCCATATACTACCCACCATTGTGACCTGTATGCTCTTGTTGGCTGGTCCTCACTACATATTCGTCGCCAAACCCACTGGCTCCAGGTCATCTATAAATCCCTTCTAGGCAAATCCCCGTCTTATCTTAGCTCATTGGTCAACACCCACCCGTAGTATGCGCTCCAGCAGGTATATCTCACTGGTCATCCCCAAAGCCAACACCTCCTTTGGCCGCCATTCCTTCCAGTTCTCTGCTGCCAATGACTGGAACGAATTGCAAAAATCTCTGAAGCTGGAGACTCTTATCTCCCTCACTAACTTTAAGCATCAGTTGTCAGAGCAGCTTACCGATCACTGCACCTGTACACAGCCCATCTGAAATTAGCCCACCCAACTACCTCATCCCCATATTGTTATTTATTTCGCTAATTTGCACATCATCTTTTGCACATCTATCATTCCAGTGTTAATACGAAATTGTAACTATTTTGCACTATGGGCTATTCATTGCCTTACCTCCATAATTTACTACATTCGCACACACTGTATATATATCTTCTGTTGTATTTTATGACCTTATGTTTTGTTTTACCCCATATGTAACTCTGTGTTGTTTTTATCGCACTGCTTTGCTTTATCTTGGCCAGGTCGCAGTTGTAAATGAGAACTTGTTCTCAACTGGCTTACCTGGTTAAATAAAGGTGAAATAAAAAAATAATTAAAAAAAATGGTCAACGGAATTACCTCTTCATACGATCAAGACAATTCGTTTTGCATGCTGCATATTTCAAGTGCACTCGAAAACAGATATGTATCTTATTTCAGTCTTTGGGAGCTAGCTATAGCTGTGCATCTTCATTAGACAGCAGCTCACGTTTTCAAAATAAGTTGTGTCCACATCGTAGATAGAAGCAGGCCATTGGCTGCCTTCATCACTAGGGGTATGTACGGGAGTTCTGATTGGTTCCAAGTTTAGCAGTTCAGCAAATTTGCCTGAGCAGACAGTGTTGAAATATACTTTTTATGAGAAAATGTGCACGAATTGAAGGTGTCAACAAATGTTACAGTCATCATAAGAATATTTTACTGTCATATACAAACATTCAGCTCCTCCCTCGACGGAGATCGATCAATTTCAGGTTTTTCGGCTTCGGCCCACCTCCGTCCTATATGTTCAAACGGCTTTCCATATGATTAAACACCTGGGGTTACGCCAATTCTGTTGCAAAACGTTTCTTTAACCGAAACAAACGGAATGGAACGGGGAGGGGCTCAACTGAATTTGTCCAATAGAAACTCTTGTTTTAACTGTTTGCCATGACCAACCACTGCCTTATGTCACCAGCTTTTACGACGCTCATATTGCTGAACAAGGGAGTATACCGAAAAATACAGATGTACATGCAAATTCTGAAGGTTAAATCAACCTAATAATAATCTTCTGGGATTATTCACATTGTGGAGATATATTTGTACAGAAATAAATTGTAATAAGCGTCACATTTCTGATCATTTTGATCTGTGGTAGATTAGTTCTACTTCAGAAGTCAACACGTTACGTAAACCAGACTCTCTCAATCGAGCGCACCGTAAATCGATGTGTTGATGTCAGCCATTGCTGTCGTCCAATAAGTGTTGTATCAACGGGACGAAACTACGCTGTGAAGATGTTTTTAAATTCTGCAATTCGATCTGTTGTATCGCAAACGGTATGGTTATAAGAATGTACTAATGTTAAGATAACATGATCAGTTATGAATCATTACGTTTTATGAGAATTTAATGAAATAGGTTGCATGACACTTGACAAGGGCAAGCGGCCTAGCTAGCTAACGTTAGCTAGTTACATTGTACGTTAGCTAGCTAGTAACACCAGCCAATGTTACACTTTCATTAGAGTAATGATTTAGTAAAATATTAATATGAACAATAATGTTGATTGAACGATTGTGAAAATATCTCTTGTCCTTGTCAGTTAGCTAGCTAAAGCTTCCTGACTGGCTAACTAAGTTAGCTAGCGTAAAGAGCCATGCATAGTTTGCTGGCTGGCTAGTTCACAAACATGCACTGTTCCTTGGCTAGTTAGCTTCATGGCTACCTTGCAACTTCCTAATCGTTCATCTGGTCAGAATTGTCATTGGTGCTGCATCCCTCATACTGCAAAATTGTCCTGTTGGTATTGAGGTCTTTAATAAATTCGTTTTGGTTGGTATTCCATAGAATCAAACCTTGTGCACACATTAACATCCTTTTTTCTTATTTTCTGTCAATGTTCCATGTTCTCAGGCCAGGCAGGTCAGGAGTCTGCACCAGTCTGCTGCCAGAGCTGGAGCTGGCGGCATCTTTGTGGTGAGTGCTGCTGTGTAAGATCTGTAACCTCGCTGATTTCAACAAGACATTTAACCAGAAAGTTTACATTTGAGTCATTTAGCAGACGCTCTTATCCAGAGCGACTTACAGTTATTGAGTGCATACATTTTTTTTTTTCTTCATACTGGTCCCCCCGTGGGAATCGAACCCACAACCCTGGCGTTGCAAGCGTCATGCTCTACCAACTGAGCTTAGTCAGAAAGCCTTACTGTACTATATCCTTGATGTGACTAGCCTCAGAAGCCCAGGCTTCTTACGTACCTACCGAGACGAGATTTGGAAGTATGGCCACACAAGACTAGTCTGGGTACCTGTCTTTTTAGCTAACATTCCACTCCTTGCTACTCCTGTCATTTGCCAAAGAGACTGGCCTTTCGGCAATCTTAACGTTCAATATGCAGACGTATTTACCGCACAGTTGTTGATTGCTAGTTGGAAACAACATTCATATTTTCCATGACAACATTATGGAATATGGGGTGTGTGCAAATTTGGCGCAATATAGAATTAGAATTTTAAGAACAACAACAAACAATATCGCTCTGACCTGCTGCGGTAATTCCCTTGTGAGAAGGCAGTGTCAATGCAAGATCATGTTGTTCAATGTGGCTAGAGAGGGAGAAATCATGATACGGAAAATATTAGCCTACAAGATTAAATCTAGCTACGGTTGCTTCAGTTGCATCCCATAAATGAAAGAAAAGAAACGGAAAGTGGCACCTGTCGTCATTCCTCGCACATACAGTGCCATTTACTTTTTCCACATTTTGTTAAATTACAGCCTGAATTTAAACAGATTAAATTGAGATTTTTTTGTCACTGGCCTACACACAATATCCCATCATGTCAAAGTGGAATTCTGTTTAAAAAAAAAAACAATTAATTAAAAATGAACAGATTAAATGTCTTGAGTCAAGTATTCAACCCCTTTGTTATGGCAACAAGTCACATAATAACTTGCATGGACTCACTCTGTGTGCAATAATGGTGTTTAACATGATTTTTGAATGACTACCTCATCTCTGTACCCCACATATACAATTATCTGTAAGGTCCCTCAGTCGAGCAGTGAATTTCAAACACAGATTCAACCACAAAGACCAGGGAGGTTTTCCAATGCCTCACAAAGAAGGGCATCTATTGGTAGATGGGTTAAAATAAAAAGCAGACATTGAATATCCCTTTGAGCATGGTGAAGTTATTAATTACACTTTGGATGGTGTATAAATACACCCAGTCACTACAAAGATACAGGCGTCCTTCCTAACTCAGTTGCCGGAGAGGAAGGAAACCGCTCAGGAATTTCACAATTTCACCCTGTGACAGGAGAAAACTGAGGATGGATCAACAAAATTGTAGTTACTCCACAATACTAACCTAATTGACAAAGTGAAAAGTAAGCCTTTACAGAACAAAAATATTCCAAAACATGCTTCCTCTTTGCAACAAGGCACTAAAGTAATACTGCAAATAATGTGGCAAAGCAATTACCTTTTTGTCCTGAATACATGTTATGTTTTGGGGCAAATCCAATAGAACACATTACTGAGTACCACTCTCCATATTTTCAAGCATAGTGGTGGCTGCATCATGTTATGGGTATGCTTGTAATCGTTAAGGACTGGGATGTTTTTCAGGATGAAAAATAAACGGAATGGAGCTCAGCACAGGCAAAATCCTAGAGGAAAACCTGGTTGTCTGCTTTCCACCAGACACTGGGAGAGGAATTCACCTTTCAGTAGGAAAATAACTGAAAACACAAGGCCAAATCTACACTGGAGTTGCTTACCAAGACAGTGAATATTCCTGAGTGTCGAGTTAGTTTTGACTTAAATATACATTAAAATGTATAGCAAGATCTGAAAATGGTCGTCTAACCAATCAAGATCAACAGTCAATATGACAGAGCTTGAAAATTTTGCAAAGAATAATGGGCAAAGGTTGTGGAAAGCTCTTAGAGACTTACCCAGAAAGATCGCTGCCAAAGGTGGTATAAAGTTGACTCGGGTGTGAATACTTGTGTAAATGAGATGCAGTGCATTTGGAAAGTATTTCAGACCCCTTCACTCTTTCCACATTTTGTTACGTTACAGCCTTATTATAAAATGGATTAAATACTTTTTTCCCCCTCATCAATCTACACACAATACCCCATGATGACAAAGCACAAACAGGTTTTTAGACATTTTTAGAAATGTATTACAAATAAAAAAGATACCTTATTTACATAAGTATTCAGACCCTTTGCTATGAGACTCGAAATTCTGTTCCGGTGCATCCTGTTTCCATTGATCATCCTTGAGATATTTCTACAACTTGATTGGAGTCCACCTGTGATAAATTCAATTGATTGCACATGATTTGGAAAGGTACACACCTGTCTATATAAGGTCCCACAGTTGACAGTGCATGTCAGAGCAAAAAACAAGCCTGTGGTCGAAGGAATTGTCCGTAGAGCTCTGAGACAGGATTGTGTCGAGGCACAGATCTGGGGAAGGGTACCAAAAAATGTCTGCAGCGTTGAAGGTCCCCAAGATCACAGTGGGCTTCATCATTCTTAAATGGAAGAAGTTTGGAACCACCAAGACTCTTCCAAGACCTGTCCGCCCGGCCAAACTGAGCAATCGGGGGAGAAGGGCCTTGGTCAGGGAGGTGACCAAGAACCCGATGGTCACTCTGACAGAGCTCCAGAGTTCCTCTGTGGAGATGGGAGAACCTTCCAGAAGAACAACCATCTCTGCAGCACTCCACCAATCAGGCCTTTATGGTAGAGTGGCCAGACGGAAGCCACTCCTCAGTAAAAGGCACATGACAGCCCGCTTGGAGTTAGCCAAAAGGCACCTAAAGGACTCTCAGACCATGAGAAACAAGATTCTCTGGTCTGATGAAACCAAGATTGAACTCTTTGGCCTGAATGCCAAGCGTCACGTCTGGAGAAAACCTTACACCATCCCTAAAGTGAAGCATGGTGGTGGCGGCATCATGCTTTGGGGATGTTTTTCAGTGGCCGGGACTGGGAGACTAGTCGGGATCGAGGTAAAGATGAACGGAGCAAGATCCTTGATGAAAATCTGCTCCAGAGCGCTCAGGACCTCAGACTGGGGCGAAGGTTCACCTTCCAACAGAACAACGACCCTAAGCACACAGCCAAGACAACCCAGGAGTGGCTTCGGAACAAGTCTCTGAATGTCCTTGAGTGGCCCAGCCAGAGCCCGGACTTGAACCCGATCTAACATCTCTGGAGAGACCTGAAAATAGCTGTGCAGCGACGCTCCCCATCCAACCTGACAGGCCTTGAGAGGATCTGCAGAGAAGAATGGGAGAAACTCCTCAAATACAGGTGTGCCAAGCTTGTAGCGTCATACCCAAGAAGACTTGAGGCTGTAATCGCTGCCAAAGGTGCTTCAACAAAGTACTGAGTAAAGGGTCTGAATACTTATGTAAATGTTGAAATTTCAGTTTATTTGTAATACGTTTGCAAAAATGTCTAAACCTGTTTTTTGATTTGTCATTATGGGGTATGGTGTGTAGATTGAGGGGGGGGAACAATAATAACATTTTTAATAAGGCTGTAACGTAACAAAATGTGGAAAAATTCAAGGGATCTGAATACTTTCCGAATGCACTGTATTTCTGTATTTTATTTTCAGTATATTTCTACAAACATGTTTACACTTGGTCATTATGGGATATTGTGTGTAGATGGGTGAGAGAAATCAATTTAATCCATTTTGAATTCAGGCTGTAACACCATTTTGGGGTGGAATAAGTCAAGGGGTCTGAATACTTTCTGAAGTATGCTGATCATGACTTCCTTTTTAGTTTAAAATAAAAGTGTTATTCTAAGTTCAGTTATATTATTTCTCCCTCCTCTTTTATTAACAGATGAGGTCCAGACAGGATACTTTAGGAATCTTTCTGAATGGATTAGCGAACTCACACACACAAAAAAACTCCCTAAAAGGACCCAACCATCAAAGCCACACACATCACATTTCTCCTTTCCTAAAAACTTATTCAGAACACAGGCTCACCTTCAAATCTTGGCTGTAGTCCTTCAGAAAGTAGGCCTATGCTACATCGTAGCATAATGCTAAAATAATGTAGCCTATCAAATGAATTGACAAGGAAAGTTTGAAGGGTGAAGAGGGACAGGTATAGTATTACTAAAAAATTGGCCTAATATATAGGCTAGCATACGAGTGGTGGATTAATAGCCCAGCCTATGAATTCACTTCTAATTTATATATCTGGCTTCACGGTTCCCTTCTTGCGCATTTCATGCATCTCCACTGGCATCTCCACTGGCCTCTCTCTCATCCTCTCTGTACCAGTAGCCTAGCCCAATGTGTGTCCCAGAAGTAGCAATATACACTGAGCGTACAAAACATTAAGAACACCTTCCTAATATTAAGTTGGACCCCTCCCCCCTTAGAACAGCCTCAATTCGTCGGGGCATGGACTCTACAAGGTGTCGAAAGCGTTCCACAGGGATGCTGGCTCCATGTTGACTCCAATGCTTCCCACAGTTGTGTCAAGTTGGCTGGATGTCCTTTGGGTGGTGGACCATTCTTGATACACACGGGAAACTGTTGAGCGTGAAAAACCCAGTAGCGTTGCATTTCTTGACACAAACCGGTGCGCCTGGCACCTACTACCATACCCCGTTCAAAGGCACTTAAATCTTTTGTCTTGCCCATTCGCCCCCTGAATGGCACACATCCACAATCCATGTCTCAATTGTCTCAAGGCTTAAATCCTTCTTTAACCTGTCTCCTACCCTTGATATACAATGATTTTAAGTGGATTAAACAAGTGACATCAATACGGGATCATAGCTTTCACCTGGATTCACCTGGTCAGTCTATGTCATGGAAAGAGCAGGTGTCATGTTTTGTATACTCAGTGTAGTTTGGTTACTTATTTTGAGCAATACAAATATATATTTGCGGAAAGAAGCACCTTGCTTTTGCTTGCTGGATATAAAATAGGCTCCACATTCACAATTAACTGGCGGGGAACTTTTAATGGCGAGAACCTCTCTGGTGTGATGTGATCACATTGGCTGGTGGTAAAAATGCAATAAACAGGAATCCTCTGTCCAATGTTAATGTTTACCATCAAATTGATAAATTAAGCTATGTTTTCCTATCAGTTTAATTTGCATAAACATTGTGATTGGATGATAGCTGCCTGTTAGGGTTATAAAATCAGGATAAAATCCTCTGATCTCCTCCTCGCTCATTAATTACATTTTTTACATTTACATTTTAGTCATTTAGCAGACACTCTTATTCAGAGCGACATACAGGAGAAATTAGGGTTAAGTGCCTTGCTCAAGGGCACATCGACAGATTTTTCCACCTAGTCTGCTCAGGGATTAGAACCAGCGACCTTTCGGTTACTGGCACAATGCTCTTAACCACTAAGAAATGATGTTCATATTTGAAGATTTCCCGAAAGGCTAGTCTCTTTTGGCAAATGCCAGGACTGGCAAGGCATGAAATGTAATGGCTGAACAGAGACGGCAACCAGTCTAACACAAGACTATGATGTGACTAACACTAAGAACCTTAAGTCAATATGACCATATCTCCCAACAAGATAATGGCTTGTTGTCAAGGTCTGGCCTACTCAACTATATGAACCAGCCTTTCATGACCATTGCATCATGCAACTACTGTAGGATGTTATTAGAAGAAGAAGAAAAAAGAACACAATCAATAAATCGTAAAAAAAAAAAAAATGTGCGATACTCTACTGTATAAAATAATATTCAACCCATCACTAGATGTTATTTATCTTTTACTCAGGCGATGGAAATATTATCTTTTAGAGAACAGATTAAACAAAGCCCTACCTACAATGTGGTCCTCTGTAGCTCAGCTGGTAGAGCACGGCGCTTGTAACGCCAAGGTAGTGGGTTCGATCCCCGGGACCACCAATACACAAAAATGTATGCACGCATGACTGTAAGTCGCTTTGGATAAAAGCGTCTGCTAAATGGCATATTATTATTATTATTATTATTATTACAATAAGCTACAATCATGGCTTATGCATTTTTATGATTACCATTTTAGCCAGAATAAAAAATATATATAATAATGAACACGATAGGAATATTTACTGTCCACAAGGGGGCAGTGCACATTTCCTGTAGTGCCAATATGGCAGCCCAATTCTGATTATATATATATATTTTTTCACTAATTGGTGTTTTGACCAATCACATCAGATCTTTTCACTAAATATAGTTTTCAGAGCTGATCAAATTGGTCAAAAGATTGGTTAAAATATCAATTTAGTGAAACAAAATCTCAGAATTGGTCTGCCTGTGAACGCAGCTTATATTTACATTTTTTTCACATTTTAGTCATTTAGCAGACGCTCTTATCCAGAGCGACTTACAGTTAGTGAATACATATTTTTTTATACTGGCCCCCCGTGGGAATCGAACCCACAACCCTGGTGTTGCAAACGCCATGCTCTACCAACTGAGCTACAACCCTGCCGGCCATTCCCTCCCCTACCCTGGACGACGCTGGGCCAATTGTGCGCCGCCCCATGAGTCTCCCGGTCGCGGCCGGCTGCGACAGAGCCTGGATTCGAACCAGGATCTCTAGTGGCACAGCTAGCACTGCAATGCAGTGCCTTAGACCACTGCTCCACTCGGGAGTTATATGTTGTTGGATACAGCACTCCCACTGGTGTAGATAAAGGATACATCTCAATCACCTAGGGGTTTCCTCTCCCATTCTTTACCACTTCCTGTCATCTATGGGGAGATTGTCATTTTCCTGATCAGTTGGTTGGTTTACTAATTGAACATTTTGAACTAATCCAATATGTTTTAGTTTTTGCTTGACGGGTCCTGGTAGGATTCCTATAGAACTGACTTCCGTGTAATGATTTGATCTGCTGTTCTTCTTCCTGCTGTAGCACCGAGACACACCTGACAACAACCCAGACACTCCTTTTGAGTTCACTGTGGACAACCTGAAGGTGAGTGGATGATGCCAGAGGATGATCGTTTTTAAAGAAATGCCTGCACATCAAGACCAACAACAAAACTATTAGAACAGTTTATTACAATGTAAATCACATCAACTTTAACTCATTTTTTTAAAAGGAAGCGTTATAACGTCACATTCTCTGTTCTTATCAACAACCACATCACATCCCCTCACTGTTTGTTGTTGTTTAGAGGATTGATGCCATCATTAGTATGTACCCCGAGGGTCACAAGCAGGCCGCCACCATCCCTGTGTTGGACCTGGCTCAGAGACAGCATGGATGGCTCCCCATCTCAGCTATGAACAAGGTAATCAATCTATCGATATCCCCATCTCAGCTATGAACAAGGTAATCAATCTATCGATATCCCCATCTCAGCCATGAACAAGGTAATCAATCTATCGATATCCCCGTCTCAGCCATGAACAAGGTCTATCCATCTACCAATATCCTGACTGAGGCATCTGTTTGCTTCAGAATAGAGTATGTTCATCTGTTGGCTTATGTAGTAACACATTACTTTAAATGGGCATAATCAGAATGAATGACGTAGATTTACACAGAATCTCTACTTGCAGACCTGGGGCGTGATCAGTAGGGATGAAACATTTTTTAGAAACTGAGTCATCCGTTATTGGACTGACCATACTTACTCAATGCTCGACCTTTTTATTTGTTAATTAGCCTCTGTTTTTTCCGAGAAAAAAAAACCCCATTCATTTTCCTCATCTCCCAGGTGGCCGAGGTGCTTGAGGTCCCTCCGATGAGAATCTATGAGGTAGCAACGTTCTACACCATGTTCCTGAGGCAGCCGGTGGGGAAGTACCACATCCAGATCTGCACTACAACTCCCTGTATGCTTTGCGACTCCGACAGCATCCTGGAGGCCATCCAGAGCAAACTGGGTAAGAGAGCAACTGTCCCGTTTGGTTCACAGAGTGAAGGGGATTAAAGTGGAGATGAAAGCAGATCTGGATTTAGTTTTTTGTTTTATTGTGTATGTGACAGATGAACTGGAGGATAAACGTGGATGTACAGTGGGGGGAAAAGTATTTAGTCAGCCACCAATCGTGCAAGTTCTCCCACTTAAAAAGATGAGAGGCCTGTAATTTTCATCATAGGTACACGTCAACTATGACAGACAAATTGAGATTTTTTTTCCCTGAAAATCACATTGTAGGATTTTTAATGAATTTATTTGCAAATTATGGTGGAAAATAAGTATTTGGTCACCTACAAATAAGCAAGATTTCTGGCTCTCACAGACCTGTAACTTCTTCTTTAAGAGGCTCCTCTGTCCTCCACTCGCTACCTGTATTAATGGCACCTGTTTGAACTTGTTAACAGTATAAAAGACACCTGTCCACAACCTCAAACAGTCACACTCCAAACTCCACTATGGCCAAGACCAAAGAGCTGTCAAAGGACACCAGAAACAAAATTTTAGACCTGCACCAGGCTGGGAAGACTGAATCTGCAATAGGTAAGCAGCTTGGTTTGAAGAAATCAACTGTGGGAGCAATTATTAGGAAATGGAAGACATACAAGACCACTGATAATCTCCCTCGATCTGGGGCTCCACGCAAGATCTCACCCCGTGGGGTCAAAATGATCACAAGAACGGTGAGCAAAATCCCAGAACCACACGGGGAGACCTAGTGAATGACCTGCAGAGAGCTGGGACCAAAGTAACAAAGCCTACCATCAGTAACACACTACGCCGCCAGGGACTCAAATCCTGCAGTGTCAGACGTGTCCCCCTGCTTAAGCCAGTACATGTCCAGGCCCGTCTGAAGTTTGCTAGAGTGCATTTGGATGATCCAGAAGAGGATTGGGAGAATGTCATATGGTCAGATGAAACCAAAATATAACTTTTTGGTAAAAACTCAACTCGTCGTGTTTGGAGGACAAAGAATGCTGAGTTGCATCCAAAGAACACCATACCTACTGTGAAGCATGGGGGTGGAAACATCATGCTTTGGGGCTGTTTTTCTGCAACGGGACCAGGACGACTGATCCGTGTAAAGGAAAGAATGAATGGGGCCATGTATCGTGAGATTTTGAGTGAAAACCTCCTTCCATCAGCAAGGGCATTGAAGATGAAACGTGGCTGGGTCTTTCAGCATGACAATGATCCCAAACACACCGCCCGGGCAACGAAGGAGTGGCTTCGTAAGAAGCATTTCAAGGTCCTGGAGTGGCCTAGCCAGTCTCCAGATCTCAACCCCATAGAAAATATTTGGAGGGAGTTGAAAGTCCGTGTTGCCCAGCGACAGCCCCAAAACATCACTGCTCTAGAGGAGATCTGCATGGAGGAATGGGCCAAAATACCAGCAACAGTGTGTGAAAACCTTGTGAAGACTTACAAAAAGCGTTTGACCTGTGTCATTGCCAACAAAGGGTATATAACAAAGTATTGAGAAACTTTTGTTATTGACCAAATACTTATTTTCCACCATAATTTGCAAATAAATTCATTAAAAATCCTACAATGTGATTTTCTGGATTTTTTTTCTTCTCATTTTGTCTGTCATAGTTGACGTGTACCTATGATGAAAATTACAGGCCTCTCTCATCTTTTTAAGTGGGAGAACTTGCACAATTGGTGGCTGACTGAATACTTATTTCCCCCACTGTATACAATATGTCCTGCAATACAAACATCAGGGAATAGCAGTTTATCCAAAAATGAATATAGTTGTGTACACTAGGGTTGGTTGATGTCAACCATTGTCCTATCGTGCTTATGTACGCATAAAACATTGTGATGTACGATGGTATCGCTCCCTATTGGCCAACAACAAACTCAGCGGGAACTCCGCTAAATCGACTGTGCGAAATCGAATCCTACAAATGAATGAATAATGAGGAAAGATAATGTTGTTGAAAGCCTGGGCAGAGACAGAGTGCAGGCACATCTTCTCTAATATTCCTTTCTGGTGGAGAAGCAGAGCAGGTCTGTGTGGCCATTTTGTTATATGATAGGCCAGTAGGAGGATAGGTTATTGGCCATTTTGGTTTTCGACCTCACATGGAGGGGTTATATGATAGGCCAGTAGGAGGATAGGTTATTGGCCAATTGGTTTTCGACCTCACATGGAGGGGTGTTCCCGGCCCGCATGGATCATTTATTTCTTAATAAGCTTAAGCTTAATTAAACTTGTCATTTGATTTTTCTACAGGCTATTGACATGGTTTGTCCTACAGGCTATTGACATGGTTTGTCCTACAGGCTATTGACATGGTTTGTCCTACAGGCTATTGACATGGTTTGTCCTACAGGCTATTGACATGGTTTGTCCTACAGGCTATTGACATGGTTTGTCCTACAGGGCTATTGACATGGTTTGTCCTACAGGCTATTGATATGGTTTGTCCTACAGGCTATTGACATGGTTTGTCCTACAGGCTATTGACATGGTTTGTCCTACAGGCTATTGACATGGTTTGTCCTACAGGCTATTGACATGGTTTGTCCTACAGGCTATTGACATGGTTTGTCCTACAGGCTATTGACATGGTTTGTCCTACAGGCTATTGACATGGTTTGTCCTACAGGCTATTGATATGGTTGGTCCTACAGGCTATTGATATGGCTGGTCACCTCGCTAGCTTACGTTTTTAAGCTATCCAAACATCTTTTTGAGATGGAACTCCGTTACATTCATTGTTTGATCGGGATAAAGCCATGCATAAAACTATGAAAGTGTAGCCTATAGACCAAAGTCATATTCATAGCCTATAGAATGGAGAGAGAGAAGGGAATATAGGATTTTTTATTTTGTTTTAACTGCTAGTAGACACAAGATACTTTTCGTCATGTAGTGTATGTGGACACCTGCTCGTCGAACATCTAATTCCAAAAATCGTGGGCATTAATATGGAGTTGGTTCCCCCTTATAACAGCCTCCACTCTTCTGGGAAGGCTTTCCACTAGATGTTGGAAGATTGCTGCAGGGACTTGCTTCCATTCAGCCACAAGAGCATTAGTGAGGTCGGGCACTGATGTTGGGCGATTAGGCCTGGCTCGCTGTCGGCGTTCCAATTAATCCCAAAGGTGTTTGATGGGGTTGAGGTCAGGGCTCTGTGCAGGACAGTCAAGTTCTTCCACACCGATCTCGACAAACCATTTCTGTATGGACCTCGCTTTGTGCACGTGGGCATTGTCATGCTGAAACAGGAAAGGGCCTTCCCCAAACTGTTGCCACAAAGTTGGAATCACAGAATCGTCTAGAATGTCATTGTATGCTGTAGCGTTAAGATTTCCCTTCACTGGAACTAAGAGGCCTAGCCCAAACCATGAAAAACAGCCCCAGACCATTATTCCTCCTCCACCATAACGAACAGTTATGGTGCTGACGTTGCTTCCGGAGGCAGTTTGGAACTCTGTAGTGAGTGTTGCAACCGGGGACAGACGATTTTTACGCGCTTCAACACTCAGCGGTCCCGTTCTGTGAGCTTGTGTGGCCTACCATATCGTGGCTGAGCCGTTGTTGCTCCTAGACGTTTCCACTTCACAATAACAGCACTTACAGTTGACCAGGGCAGAAATGTGACGAACTGACTTGTTGGAAAGGTGGCATCCTATGACGGTGCCACGTTGAAAGTTACTGAGCTCTTCAGTAAGGCTATTCTACTGCCAATGTTTGTCTATGGAGATTGCGTGGCTGTGTGCTCAATTTATACACCTGTCAGCAACGGGTGTGGCTGAAATAGCCGAATCCACTAATTTGAAGGAGTGTCCACATACTTTTCATATATAGTGTAGTTAAATAGTGTCCGAAATTTTTTTCATAAGGAAAAGGTTTAGGCTATAGTCTAAATCAGGGTTGCCCAACCCTGTTCCTGGAGAGCTACCCTCCTGTAGGTTTTCGCTCCAACCCCAGGTGTTACTAACCTGATTTCATCTTATCAACCTGCTAATTATTAGAATCAGTTGTGCTAGATTAGGGATGGAGCAAAAACCTACAGGATGGTAGCTCTCCAGGAACAGGGTTGGGCAGTCCTGGTCTAAATGAATAGGTTTAGGCTATGGTCTAAATCAGGGTTCTTCAATTCCGGTCCTCATCCTCTCCTTCTAATCAGGGGCTAATTCAGACCTGGGACACCAGGTGAGTGCAATTAACTACCAGGTAGAAATAAAAAACAGAAGTGTTTTGGCCCTCCAGGACCGGAATTGAAGAACCCTGGTCTAAATGAATAGGTTTAGGCTATAGTCTAAATGAATAGGTTTAGGCTATAGTCTAAATGAATAGGTTTAGGCTATGGTCTAAATGAATAGGTTTAGGCTATGGTCTAAATGAATAGGTTTAGGCTATGGTCTAAATGAATAGGTTTAGGCTATAGTCTAAATGAATAGGTTTAGGCTATGGTCTAAATGAATAGGTTTAGGCTATGGTCTAAATGAATAGGTTTAGGCTATAGTCTAAATGAATAGGTTTAGGCTATAGTCTAAATGAATAGGTTTAAGCTATAGTCTAAATGAATAGGTTTAGGCTATAGTCTAAATGAATAGGTTTAGGCTCTGGTCTAAATGAATAGGTTTAGGCTCTGGTCTAAATGAATAGGTTTAGGCTATAGTCTAAATGAATAGGTTTAGGCTATAGTCTAAATGAATAGGTTTAGGCTATAGTCTAAATGAATAGGTTTAGGCTATAGTCTAAATGAATAGGTTTAGGCTATGGTCTAAATGAATAGGTTTAGGCTATGGTCTAAATGAATAGGTTTAGGCTATAGTCTAAATCAGGGTTCTTCATCCTGGTCCTGGAGGGCAAAACTTTGTTTTCTACCTGGTAGTTAATTTCACCTGGTTTTCCCAGGTCTGAATTAGCCCCTGATTAGAAGGGATAAAAAAAGGTGTTCTCAGTTCTAAAGAATAGGTTTAGGCTATAGTCTAAATGAATAGGTTTAGGCTATGGTCTAAATGAATAGGTTTAGGCTATAGTCTAAATGAATAGGTTTAGGCTATAGTCTAAGGACCATGCATCCGACAGAGAGAAACTATATTTTCTGACTGGACATTCCGCTGTGGTGGAATTCTCCACTCGGTCTCCACTCCATGCCCCTCTTGTGTTCTGTAGGCTATATAACATATGTATTGAAAATAGGCTATAGCATGTAGGAATAGGCTAATTACTAAAATGTCACTTGTGTGCTGTCCTGCTGTGTACTGTCCTGCTGTGTGCTGTCCTGCTGTGTACTGTCCTGTTGTGTGCTGTCCTGCTGTGTGCTGTCCTGCTGTGTGCTGTCCTGCCGTCCTACTGTGTACTGTCCTGCTGTGTGCTGTCCTACTGTGTACTGTCCTGTTGTGTACTGTTCTTCTGTGTACTGTCCTGCCGTCCTACTGTGTACTGTCCTACTGTGTACTGTCCTGCCGTCCTGCTGTGTACTGTCCTGCTGTGTGCTGTCCTACTGTGTACTGTCCTACTGTGTACTGTCCTGCTGTGTGCTGTCCTGCTGTGTACTGTCCTGCCGTCCTGCTGTGTACTGTCCTGCCGTGTACTGTCCTGCCGTGTACTGTCCTACTGTGTACTGTCCTGCCGTCCTGCTGTGTACTGTCCTGCTGTGTGCTGTCCTACTGTGTACTGTCCTACTGTGTACTGTCCTGCTGTGTGCTGTCCTGCTGTGTACTGTCCTGCCGTCCTGCTGTGTACTGTCCTGCTGTGTGCTGTCCTACTGTGTACTGTCCTATTGTGTACTGTCCTGCTGTGTGCTGTCCTGCTGTGTGCTGTCCTGCTGTGTGCTGTCCTGCTGTGTACTGTCCTACTGTGTACTTTCCTGCTGTGTACTGTCCTACTGTGTACTGTCCTGTGTACTGTCCTGCTGTGTACTGTCCTGCTGTGTACTGTCCTGCTGTGTACTGTCCTGTTGTGTGCTGTCCTGTTGTGTACTGTCCTACTGTGTACTGTCCTGCCGTCCTACTGTGTGCTGTCCTGCTGTGTACTGTCCTGTTGTGTGCTGTCCTGTTGTGTACTGTCCTACTGTGTACTGTCCTGCCGTCCTACTGTGTACTGTCCTACTGTGTACTGTCCTGCCGTCCTACTGTGTACTGTCCTGTTGTGTACTGTCCTGCCGTGTACTGTCCTGCCGTCCTACTGTGTGCTGTCCTACTGTGTACTGTCCTGCTGTGTGCTGTCCTGCTGTGTACTGTCCTGCTGTGTGCTGTCCTACTGTGTACTGTCCTACTGTGTACTGTCCTGCCGTCCTGCTGTCCTGCTGTGTACTGTCCTGCCGTCCTGCTGTGTACTGTCCTGCTGTGTGCTGTCCTACTGTGTACTGTCCTACTGTGTACTGTCCTGCTGTGTGCTGTCCTGCTGTGTGCTGTCCTGCTGTGTGCTGTCCTGCTGTGTACTGTCCTACTGTGTACTGTCCTGCTGTGTACTGTCCTACTGTCCTACTGTGTACTGTCCTGCTGTGTACTGTCCTACTGTGTGCTGTCCTGCTGTGTACTGTCCTACTGTGTACTGTCCTGCTGTGTACTGTCCTACTGTGTGCCGTCCTACTGTGTACTGTCCTGCCGTCCTGCTGTGTACTGTCCTGCTGTGTGCTGTCCTGCTGTGTGCTGTCCTACTGTGTACTGTCCTGCTGTGTGCTGTCCTGCTGTGTGCTGTCCTACTGTGTACTGTCCTACTGTGTACTGTCCTGCCGTGTACTGTCCTGCTGTCCTACTGTGTACTGTCCTACTGTGTACTGTCCTGCTGTGTGCTGTCCTGCTGTGTGCTGTCCTGCTGTGTACTGTCCTACTGTGTACTGTCCTACTGTGTGCTGTCCTGCTGTGTACTGTCCTACTGTGTACTGTCCTGCTGTGTACTGTCCTACTGTGTGCCGTCCTACTGTGTACTGTCCTGCCGTCCTGCTGTGTACTGTCCTGCTGTGTGCCGTCCTACTGTGTACTGTCCTGCTGTGTGCTGTCCTGCTGTGTACTGTCCTGCCGTGTCCTGTCCTGCTGTGTCCTGTGCTGCTGTGTACTGTCCTGCCGTCCTACTGTGTTCTGTCCTTCTGTCCTGCTGTGTACTGTCCTGCTGTGTGCTGTCCTGCTGTGTCCTGTCCTGCTGTGTACTGTCCTGCCGTCCTACTGTGTTCTGTCCTGCTGTGTACTGTCCTGCTGTGTCCTGTCCTGCTGTGTCCTGTCCTACTGTCCTGCTGTGTACTGTCCTAATGTCCTGCTGTGTACTGTCCTACTGTGTCCTGTCCTGCTGTGTCCTGTCCTGCTGTGTCCTGTCCTGCTGTGTCCTGTCCTACTGTGTCCTGTCCTACTGTGTACTGTCCTACTGTCCTGCTGTGTCCTGTCCTGCTGTGTCCTGTCCTACTGTGTACTGTCCTACTGTGTACTGTCCTACTGTCCTGCTGTGTCCTGTCCTACTGTGTACTGTCCTACTGTCCTGCTGTGTCCTGTCCTGCTGTGTCCTGTCCTGCTGTGTCCTGTCCTATCCTGCTGTGTACTGTCCTGCCGTCCTACTGTGTTCTGTCCTTCTGTCCTGCTGTGTACTGTCCTGCTGTGTCCTGTCCTGCTGTGTACTGTCCTACTCTGTACTGTCCTGCTGTGTCCTGTCCTGCTTTGTCCTGTCCTACTGTCCTGCTGTGTCCTGTCCTGCTGTGTCCTGTCCTGCTGTGTCCTGTCCTACTGTGTCCTGTCCTACTGTGTACTGTCCTGCTGTGTCCTGTCCTACTGTGTACTGTCCTACTGTGTACTGTCCTACTGTCCTGCTGTGTCCTGTCCTGCTGTCCTGCTGTGTACTGTCCTACTGTCCTGCTTTGTCCTGTCCTGCTGTCCTACTGTGTACTGTCCTACTGTCCTGCTGTGTACTGTCCTGCTGTGTGCTGTCCTGTCCTGCTGTGTACTGTCCTACTGTCCTGCTGTGTACTGTCCTACTGTGTGCTGTCCTGCTGTGTGCTGTCCTGCTGTGTACTGTCCTACTGTGTACTGTCCTGCTGTGTACTGTCCTACTGTGTGCTGTCCTGCTGTGTACTGTCCTGCCGTCCTGCTGTGTACTGTCCTGCTGTGTACTGTCCTGCTGTGTGCTGTCCTGCTGTGTGCTGTCCTGCTGTGTACTGTCCTGTTGTGTGCTGTCCTGTTGTGTACTGTCCTACTGTGTACTGTCCTGCTGTGTGCTGTCCTACTGTGTACTGTCCTGTTGTGTGCTGTCCTGTTGTGTACTGTCCTACTGTGTACTGTCCTGCCGTCCTACTGTGTACTGTCCTACTGTGTACTGTCCTGCCGTCCTACTGTGTACTGTCCTGTTGTGTACTGTCCTGCCGTGTACTGTCCTGCCGTCCTGCTGTGTGCTGTCCTACTGTGTACTGTCCTACTGTGTACTGTCCTGCTGTGTGCTGTCCTGCTGTGTGCTGTCCTGCCGTGTACTGTCCTGCCGTCCTGCTGTGTGCTGTCCTACTGTGTACTGTCCTACTGTGTACTGTCCTGCTGTGTGCTGTCCTGCTGTGTACTGTCCTGCTGTGTGCTGTCCTGCTGTGTGCTGTCCTGCTGTGTACTGTCCTGCTGTGTCCTGTCCTGCTGTGTCCTGTCCTACTGTGTCCTGTCCTACTGTGTCCTGTCGTGCTGTCCTACTGTGTACTGTCCTGCTGTGTGCTGTCCTACTGTGTACTGTCCTACCGTGTACTGTCCTGCCGTGTACTGTCCTGCTGTCCTACTGTCCTACTGTGTACTGTCCTGCTGTGTGCTGTCTTGCTGTGTCCTGTCCTACTGTGTACTGTCCTGCTGTGTACTGTCCTACTGTGTACTGTCCTGCTGTGTACTGTCCTACTGTGTGCCGTCCTACTGTGTACTGTCCTGCCGTCCTGCTGTGTACTGTCCTGCTGTGTGCCGTCCTACTGTGTACTGTCCTGCTGTGTGCTGTCCTGCTGTGTACTGTCCTGCCGTGTCCTGTCCTGCTGTGTCCTGTCCTGCTGTGTACTGTCCTGCCGTCCTACTGTGTTCTGTCCTTCTGTCCTGCTGTGTACTGTCCTGCTGTGTGCTGTCCTGCTGTGTCCTGTCCTGCTGTGTACTGTCCTGCCGTCCTACTGTGTTCTGTCCTGCTGTGTACTGTCCTGCTGTGTCCTGCTGTGTCCTGTCCTGCTGTGTACTGTCCTACTGTGTACTGTCCTGCTGTGTACTGTCCTGCTGTGTCCTGTCCTGCTGTCCTGCTGTGTACTGTCCTAATGTCCTGCTGTGTACTGTCCTACTGTGTCCTGTCCTGCTGTGTCCTGTCCTGCTGTGTCCTGTCCTACTTTGTCCTGTCCTACTGTGTCCTGTCCTACTGTCCTGCTGTGTCCTGTCCTGCTGTGTCCTGTCCTACTGTGTACTGTCCTACTGTGTACTGTCCTGCTGTGTCCTGTCCTGCTGTGTCCTGTCGTACTGTCCTGCTGTGTCCTGTCCTGCTGTGTACTGTCCTACTGTGTGCCGTCCTACTGTGTACTGTCCTGCCGTCCTGCTGTGTACTGTCCTGCTGTGTGCTGTCCTGCTGTGTGCTGTCCTACTGTGTACTGTCCTGCTGTGTGCTGTCCTGCTGTGTGCTGTCCTACTGTGTACTGTCCTACTGTGTACTGTCCTGCCGTGTACTGTCCTGCTGTCCTACTGTGTACTGTCCTACTGTGTACTGTCCTGCTGTGTGCTGTCCTGCTGTGTGCTGTCCTGCTGTGTACTGTCCTACTGTGTACTGTCCTACTGTGTGCTGTCCTGCTGTGTACTGTCCTACTGTGTACTGTCCTGCTGTGTACTGTCCTACTGTGTGCCGTCCTACTGTGTACTGTCCTGCCGTCCTGCTGTGTACTGTCCTGCTGTGTGCCGTCCTACTGTGTACTGTCCTGCTGTGTGCTGTCCTGCTGTGTACTGTCCTGCCGTGTCCTGTCCTGCTGTGTCCTGTGCTGCTGTGTACTGTCCTGCCGTCCTACTGTGTTCTGTCCTTCTGTCCTGCTGTGTACTGTCCTGCTGTGTGCTGTCCTGCTGTGTCCTGTCCTGCTGTGTACTGTCCTGCCGTCCTACTGTGTTCTGTCCTGCTGTGTACTGTCCTGCTGTGTCCTGCTGTGTACTGTCCTGCTGTGTCCTGTCCTGCTGTGTCCTGTCCTACTGTCCTGCTGTGTACTGTCCTAATGTCCTGCTGTGTACTGTCCTACTGTGTCCTGTCCTGCTGTGTCCTGTCCTGCTGTGTCCTGTCCTGCTGTGTCCTGTCCTACTGTGTCCTGTCCTACTGTGTACTGTCCTACTGTCCTGCTGTGTCCTGTCCTGCTGTGTCCTGTCCTACTGTGTACTGTCCTACTGTGTACTGTCCTACTGTCCTGCTGTGTCCTGTCCTACTGTGTACTGTCCTACTGTCCTGCTGTGTCCTGTCCTGCTGTGTCCTGTCCTGCTGTGTCCTGTCCTATCCTGCTGTGTACTGTCCTGCCGTCCTACTGTGTTCTGTCCTTCTGTCCTGCTGTGTACTGTCCTGCTGTGTCCTGTCCTGCTGTGTACTGTCCTACTCTGTACTGTCCTGCTGTGTCCTGTCCTGCTTTGTCCTGTCCTACTGTCCTGCTGTGTCCTGTCCTGCTGTGTCCTGTCCTGCTGTGTCCTGTCCTACTGTGTCCTGTCCTACTGTGTACTGTCCTGCTGTGTCCTGTCCTACTGTGTACTGTCCTACTGTGTACTGTCCTACTGTCCTGCTGTGTCCTGTCCTGCTGTGTACTGTCCTACTGTCCTGCTTTGTCCTGTCCTGCTGTCCTACTGTGTACTGTCCTACTGTCCTGCTGTGTACTGTCCTGCTGTGTGCTGTCCTGTCCTGCTGTGTACTGTCCTACTGTGTGCTGTCCTGCTGTGTGCTGTCCTGCTGTGTACTGTCCTACTGTGTACTGTCCTGCTGTGTACTGTCCTACTGTGTGCTGTCCTGCTGTGTACTGTCCTGCCGGTCCTGCTGTGTACTGTCCTGCTGTGTACTGTCCTGCTGTGTGCTGTCCTGCTGTGTGCTGTCCTGCTGTGTACTGTCCTGTTGTGTGCTGTCCTGTTGTGTACTGTCCTACTGTGTACTGTCCTGCTGTGTGCTGTCCTACTGTGTACTGTCCTGTTGTGTGCTGTCCTGTTGTGTACTGTCCTACTGTGTACTGTCCTGCCGTCCTACTGTGTACTGTCCTACTGTGTACTGTCCTGCCGTCCTACTGTGTACTGTCCTGTTGTGTACTGTCCTGCCGTGTACTGTCCTGCCGTCCTGCTGTGTGCTGTCCTACTGTGTACTGTCCTACTGTGTACTGTTCTGCTGTGTGCTGTCCTGCTGTGTACTGTCCTGCTGTGTACTGTCCTGCTGTGTGCTGTCCTGCTGTGTGCTGTCCTACTGTGTACTGTCCTGCTGTGTCCTGTCCTGCTGTGTCCTGTCCTACTGTGTCCTGTCCTACTGTGTCCTGTCGTGCTGTCCTACTGTGTACTGTCCTGCTGTGTGCTGTCCTACTGTGTACTGTCCTACCGTGTACTGTCCTGCCGTGTACTGTCCTGCTGTCCTACTGTCCTACTGTGTACTGTCCTGCTGTGTGCTGTCTTGCTGTGTCCTGTCCTACTGTGTACTGTCCTGCTGTGTACTGTCCTACTGTGTACTGTCCTGCTGTGTACTGTCCTACTGTGTGCCGTCCTACTGTGTACTGTCCTGCCGTCCTGCTGTGTACTGTCCTGCTGTGTGCCGTCCTACTGTGTACTGTCCTGCTGTGTGCTGTCCTGCTGTGTACTGTCCTGCCGTGTCCTGTCCTGCTGTGTCCTGTCCTGCTGTGTACTGTCCTGCCGTCCTACTGTGTTCTGTCCTTCTGTCCTGCTGTGTACTGTCCTGCTGTGTGCTGTCCTGCTGTGTCCTGTCCTGCTGTGTACTGTCCTGCCGTCCTACTGTGTTCTGTCCTGCTGTGTACTGTCCTGCTGTGTCCTGCTGTGTCCTGTCCTGCTGTGTACTGTCCTACTGTGTACTGTCCTGCTGTGTACTGTCCTGCTGTGTCCTGTCCTGCTGTCCTGCTGTGTACTGTCCTAATGTCCTGCTGTGTACTGTCCTACTGTGTCCTGTCCTGCTGTGTCCTGTCCTGCTGTGTCCTGTCCTACTTTGTCCTGTCCTACTGTGTCCTGTCCTACTGTCCTGCTGTGTCCTGTCCTGCTGTGTCCTGTCCTACTGTGTACTGTCCTACTGTGTACTGTCCTACTGTGTACTGTCCTGCTGTGTCCTGTCCTGCTGTGTCCTGTCCTACTGTCCTGCTGTGTCCTGTCCTGCTGTGTCCTGTCCTACTGTGTCCTGTCCTACTGTGTACTGTCCTGTCCTGCTGTGTACTGTCCTGCCGTCCTACTGTGTTCTGTCCTTCTGTCCTGCTGTGTACTGTCCTGCTGTGTCCTGTCCTGCTGTGTCCTGTCCTGCTGTGTACTGTCCTACTGTGTACTGTCCTGCTGTGTCCTGTCCTGCTTTGTCCTGTCCTACTGTCCTGCTGTGTACTGTCCTACTGTGTCCTGTCCTGCTGTGTCCTGTCCTGCTGTGTCCTGTCTTACTGTGTCCTGTCCTACTGTGTCCTGTCCTACTGTCCTGCTGTGTCCTGTCCTGCTGTGTCCTGTCCTGCTGTCCTGCTGTGTACTGTCCTGCTGTGTGCTGTCCTACTGTGTACTGTCCTACTGTCCTGCTGTGTACTGTCCTGCTGTGTGCTGTCCTGTCCTGCTGTGTACTGTCCTTCTGTCCTGCTGTGTACTGTCCTACTGTCCTGCTGTGTACTGTCCTACTGTGTGCTGTCCTGCTGTGTGCTGTCCTGCTGTCCTGCTGTGTACTGTCCTACTGTCCTGCTGTGTACTGTCCTACTGTCCTGCTGTGTATTGTCCTACTGTCCTACTGTGTGCTGTCCTGCTGTGTACTGTCCTGCTGTGTACTGTCCTACTGTGTACTGTCCTACTGTCCTGCTGTGTGCTGTCCTGCTGTGTGCTGTCCTGCTGTGTGCTGTCCTGCTGTGTGCTGTCCTGCTGTGTACTGTCCTACTGTGTGCTGTCCTGCTGTGTACTGTCCTGCTGTGTACTGTCCTACTGTGTACTGTCCTGCTGTGTACTGTCCTACTGTGTGCTGTCCTGCTGTGTACTGTCCTGCCGTCCTGCTGTGTACTGTCCTGCTGTGTGCTGTCCTGCTGTGTGCTGTCCTGCTGTGTACTGTCCTGTTGTGTGCTGTCCTGTTGTGTACTGTCCTACTGTGTACTGTCCTGCTGTCCTACTGTGTACTGTCCTGCTGTGTGCTGTCCTGCTGTGTACTGTCCTGCTGTGTGCTGTCCTGTTGTGTACTGTCCTACTGTGTACTGTCCTGCCGTCCTACTGTGTACTGTCCTACTGTGTACTGTCCTGCCGTCCTACTGTGTACTGTCCTGTTGTGTACTGTCCTGCCGTGTACTGTCCTGCCGTCCTACTGTGTGCTGTCCTACTGTGTACTGTCCTGCTGTGTGCTGTCCTGCTGTGTACTGTCCTGCCGTGTACTGTCCTGCCGTCCTGCTGTGTGCTGTCCTACTGTGTACTGTCCTGCTGTGTGCTGTCCTGCTGTGTACTGTCCTGCCGTCCTGCTGTGTACTGTCCTGCTGTGTACTGTCCTACTGTGTACTGTCCTGCTGTGTGCTGTCCTGCTGTGTACTGTCCTACTGTCCTACTGTGTACTGTCCTGCTGTGTACTGTCCTACTGTGTGCTGTCCTGCTGTGTACTGTCCTACTGTGTACTGTCCTGCTGTGTACTGTCCTACTGTGTGCCGTCCTACTGTGTACTGTCCTGCCGTCCTGCTGTGTACTGTCCTGCTGTGTGCTGTCCTACTGTGTACTGTCCTACTGTGTACTGTCCTGCTGTGTGCTGTCCTGCTGTGTGCTGTCCTACTGTGTACTGTCCTGCTGTGTGCTGTCCTGCTGTGTGCTGTCCTGCTGTGTACTGTCCTACTGTGTACTGTCCTGCTGTGTACTGTCCTACTGTGTGCTGTCCTGCTGTGTACTGTCCTACTGTGTACTGTCCTGCTGTGTACTGTCCTACTGTGTGCCGTCCTACTGTGTACTGTCCTGCCGTCCTGCTGTGTACTGTCCTGCTGTGTGCCGTCCTACTGTGTACTGTCCTGCCGTCCTGCTGTGTGCTGTCCTGCTGTGTACTGTCCTGCCGTGTCCTGTCCTGCTGTGTCCTGTCCTGCTGTGTACTGTCCTACTGTGTTCTGTCCTTCTGTCCTGCTGTGTACGGTCCTGCTGTGTGCTGTCCTGCTGTGTCCTGTCCTGCTGTGTACTGTCCTGCCGTCCTACTGTGTTCTGTCCTGCTGTGTACTGTCCTGCTGTGTCCTGCTGTGTCCTGTCCTGCTGTGTACTGTCCTACTGTGTACTGTCCTGCTGTGTCCTGTCCTGCTGTGTCCTGTCCTACTGTCCTGCTGTGTACTGTCCTAATGTCCTGCTGTGTACTGTCCTACTGTGTCCTGTCCTGCTGTGTCCTGTCCTGCTGTGTCCTGTCCTACTGTGTCCTGTCCTACTGTGTACTGTCCTACTGTCCTGCTGTGTCCTGTCCTGCTGTGTCCTGTCCTACTGTGTACTGTCCTACTGTGTACTGTCCTACTGTCCTGCTGTGTCCTGTCCTGCTGTGTCCTGTCCTGCTGTGTCCTGTCGTACTGTCCTACTGTCCTGCTGTGTCCTGTCCTGCTGTGTCCTGTCCTGCTGTGTCCTGTCCTACTGTGTACTGTCCTACTGTGTACTGTCCTGTCCTGCTGTGTACTGTCCTGCCGTCCTACTGTGTTCTGTCCTTCTGTCCTGCTGTGTACTGTCCTGCTGTGTCCTGCTGTGTCCTGTCCTGCTGTGTACTGTCCTACTGTGTACTGTCCTGCTGTGTCCTGTCCTGCTTTGTCCTGTCCTACTGTCCTGCTGTGTACTGTCCTACTGTGTCCTGTCCTGCTGTGTCCTGTCCTGCTGTGTCCTGTCTTACTGTGTCCTGTCCTACTGTGTCCTGTCCTACTGTGTACTGTCCTACTGTCCTGCTGTGTCCTGTCCTGCTGTGTCCTGTCCTGCTGTGTACTGTCCTACTGTCCTGCTTTGTCCTGTCCTGCTGTGTGCTGTCCTACTGTGTACTGTCCTACTGTCCTGCTGTGTACTGTCCTGCTGTGTGCTGTCCTGTCCTGCTGTGTACTGTCCTTCTGTCCTGCTGTGTACTGTCCTACTGTCCTGCTGTGTACTGTCCTACTGTGTGCTGTCCTGCTGTGTACTGTCCTGCTGTGTACTGTCCTACTGTGTACTGTCCTACTGTCCTACTGTGTGCTGTCCTGCTGTGTACTGTCCTGCTGTGTACTGTCCTACTGTGTACTGTCCTACTGTCCTGCTGTGTGCTGTCCTGCTGTGTGCTGTCCTGCTGTGTGCTGTCCTGCTGTGTGCTGTCCTACTGTCCTGCTGTGTGCTGTCCTGCTGTGTACTGTCCTACTGTGTGCTGTCCTGCTGTGTACTGTCCTGCTGTGTACTGTCCTGCTGTGTGCTGTCCTGCTGTGTACTGTCCTACTGTCCTGCTGTGTACTGTCCTGCTGTGTGCTGTCCTGCTGTGTACTGTCCTACTGTCCTGCTGTGTACTGTCCAGTCGGTTTCTGCTTTTGCAGTGTCAAGATGCTGTTTCTCTTGCCAATTGTCATGCAGAACATGTTTGGCTTGACAATGGAGTTGGCAAAAGCACAAACAGAATTGGGACCAGTTCACCGATCCTTCCATCAGATCAGTCTAATAAAGCCTTAACCTCTTCCTCCTCCTCCTCCTCCTCTTCCTCCCTCAGGCATCAAGGTAGGAGGGATGACTGCAGACAAGATGTTCTCTCTAATAGAGGTGGAATGTCTTGGTGCCTGTGTTAACGCCCCCATGGTCCAGATCAACGACAACTACTACGTGAGTATACTGGGGCTGGGAATGACCAGGAACCTCACGATACGATATTAACACCATACTTAGGTGCCGATACAATATGTATTGCGATTCTCACGATTCTATATGTATTGCGATTCAATACTGTGAATTTTTATTTTATTTTATTGCGATTCGATGTTCCATACAATATTGCTCCCCATATGTCTGCTGCAGAGGGACGAGAGCCATGAGAAAACAAGTTTTGATCGGTCATGGAAATAAAAGTGCTGAAAACAAAACTGGCTCCCTGTCTTTTGAAAAGATGGAGAACAAGCTGTGAAGGGAAAAACACAGGGGTTTTTGGTACAGCAGACTAGCGCAAAAATAATACTGCCATATTCTCAAAATGATATCGGCAAAACTATGAGTTAGTTGGTGTCTTTAGTTCTCCAATACTACCATCTACGTTAGTTACAAAACCGCTAAGGCTCCCTACAAACCACAACCCTCGTACTGCAACAATTAAGCAGAACTGATTTTTTTTTTTTTTTTGTAATTTTAGAAATATAGCAATACAAATTTCCCTCAAATTTAGGAATGAAGTTATTGTTATATCGAACTGGTTTTATGAAGTGTTAGGTTTACTCTCTAAATAGACTGGTTTTATGACGTGTTAGGATAGTTTTACTGTCTGAAACTGGATCTATTTTGTAATGTGTTGCTGTCCTCTGGTTTTCAGGAGGACCTGAGTCCTAAAGACATTGATCAGATCATTGATGAGCTGAAAGCTGGGAACGTCCCTCCGCCTGGGCCCAGGTATGAACGTCTATCATCTCATATTTAGGGTCCTGTATTTGCGCGATAATCAAATCAAATGTATTGGTCACATACACATGGTTAGCAGATATTATTGCGAGTGTAGCCAAATGCTTGTGCTTCTAGTTCCGACAGTGCAGCAATATCTAGCCAGTAATATCTAACAGATACACAACAAAAACCTAATACACACAAATCTAAGTAAAGGAATGTAATAAGAATATATAAATATATGGATGAGCAATGTCATTATCAGAGCGGCATAGGCTAAGATGCAATAGATAGAATAGAATACAGTATATACATATGAGAAGGACAACCTTCCAGAAGGACAACCATCTCTGCAGCACTCCACCAATCAGGCCTTTATGGTAGAGTGACCAGACGGAAGGCACTCCTCAGTAAAAAGCCCATGACAGCCCGCTTGGAGTTTGCCAAAAGGCACCTAAAGACTCTCAGACCATGAGAAATAAGATTCTCTGGTCTGATGAAACCAAGATTGAACTATTTTTGGCCTGAATGCCAAGTGTCACGTCTGGAGGAAACCTGGCACCCATCCCTACGATGAAGCATGGTTGTAGCAGCATCATGCTGTGGTGATGTTTTTCAGTGGCAGGGACTGGGAGACTAGTCAGGATCGAGGGAAAGATGAACGGAGAAAAGTACAGAGAGCTCCTTGATGAAAACCTGCTCTAGAGCGCTCAGGACCTCAGACTGGGGTGAAGGTTCACCTTCCAACAGGACAATGACCCTAAGCACACAGCCAAGACAACACAGGAGTGGCTTCGGGACAAGTCTCTGAATGTCCTTGAGTGGCGCAGCCAGAGCCCGGACTTGAACCCGATCGAACATCTCTGGAGAGACCTGAAAATAGCTGTGCAGCCCCCATCCAACCTGACAGAGCTTGAGAGGATCTGCAGAGAAGAATGGGAGAAACTCCCCAAATAAAGGTGTGCCAAGCTTGTAGCGTCATACCAAAGACGACTCGAGGCTGTAATCACCGCCAAAGGTGCTTCAACAAAGTACTGAGTAAAGGGTCTGAATACTTATGTAAATGTGATATTTCAAGGGGGGTTATTTATAAATTTGCGAACATTTCTAAAAAAACGTTTTTGCTTTGTCATTATGGGGTCTGGTGTGTAGATTGAGGGGAAAAAATCCCTTATTTTAGAATAAGGCTGTAACGTAACAAAGTGGAAAAAGGATAAGGGGTCTGAATACTTTCTGAATGCACTGTATATATGTTTATGATTTATTTTATTTTACACGCATCTTCCTCTTTTTGACTACAAAACATAGAAACCTGCCGTTTTCACATTTGTTGATTTTTGGGGTCGTGCTGGAAATGAATATAAAGTTATAGTTTGACATTTCTCAAACGTAATAATTCTTTGTTATTTATCTTCCAGGAACGGGCGTTTCTCCTGTGAACCGGCAGGTGGACTGACGTCTCTGTCTGAGCCTCCTCCAGGACCTGGTTTTGGTGTCAGAGCTGATTTATAAAGAGCTTTAGAAGAACCGATATAAGCTCATTATAAAGACCTGAACAACAGGACGCCCAGGCATAACTTCACTAGGATGTTCAAAGTGTATGAACATAATAATAATGTAAATAAAATGTCAATTTAATTGTGCTTTTGGTGTCTGACTCTGTGTCCATTTGGATTTGAGATCATTAGAAGACATCCTTGCTATTTTCTTTGGCCTAAAGTTAAATCTAGGTTGGGGCGGCAGGTAGTTAGTGGTTAAGAGTGTTGTGCCAGTAACCGAAAGGTCACTGGTTCTAATCCCCGAGCCGACTAGGTGAAAAATCGGTCAATGTGCCCTTGAGCAAGGCACTTAACCCTAATTGCTCCTGTAAGTCGCTCTGGATAAGAGCGTCTGCTAAATGAAATAAAAAAAAAAAAAAAGCTCTGATTTATAGAGACCTACTGTATATATGAACAGCACCCTATCCCGTATATAGTGCACTACTTTTGACCAGGGCCCATTGGGCTCTGTTCAAAACTAGTGCACTACATAGGGAGTAGGCTGGCATGTTGGACGCACAGGCTGGCATTTTGGACGCACGCACACCTATATACCATTGGGGGGGGGGGACCCCTCTTTCACTAGAGCATTATAATGTAAATAAAATGTCAATTTAATTGTTCTCTTGGTGTTGGACTGATTCTGTGTGTCAGTTGGGGTTGAAGACTTGCTAATTATCTCTGGCTCATAGTTCAATTGACAATAATGGATACATACATACAGCAGTATTTACCTTAAATGGAGGTACCATTTATTAGAAACAGCCGAGATTGCATTCAATTTTACAAAATCTCCTTAAAAATAACCTGAGAAAGAATAGGATATCATATCAATCTGTCAGCTGCTACGTCTCACACAGCAATTCACAACCGACTTGATTTATTTTATTGAGAGAAATTAAACTACTGAGGGTAAAGTAAAATGCATGTAAACAACCCCTCCAGCAATGAGCTGTAGTAAAACCTACGATGCAGTGCCTTGACAGATATGATGCAATGCCCTCATGTTCAATACCATCTCAAGGATAACCTAAACCTACCCCCACAAAGGCCCCACTATGTTACAACCGCCTCTCATCTCCATTCAAGTCCGGATGCTGTTGGCTAGTCGCAGTGTATAGCCACTGCCCCTCCCCCATTCAGATTTTCCTCTTGTGATTTTAAGCTTGTTTTCTTCCGCAATGTAATATTCCCCCAACCGCGCATGCGCTATAATAGTCATCTAATGCAAATATCACTGCGCCACAACAATCCAATGTAGATAGAGCGGCAGGAATGATGCAACACATTGACGGAACTAGTATACAGTCTATGACATTCAGTTAAATTAAAAATTGTATTCGAACAATTTACAGAGAGGACGTTTTAATGCACTTAGTCTAGATTACCTCTGTGTTATTGCTTCATCCGACATGTTCGAGAACATTCCCACTGGCCGCAGTCGAGCGGAAAAGATGACGTCAAGCGCCTAGCGACACCGCCTCTCTCCCCTCTCCTATGCACCCACAAGGTTCACAGGCAAAATACTCACCATTCGATGTCTATAAACTGAATAAAACACCACTCTAAATGTACATGCTACCCTAACGAAGCTGTTTATGGTGTCAAAGCCTTTCCATCCGTTTTAGAAACGGTTTAAAATTAGGTAAATCGCTTGACATTACCCATTATCCAGCAGACGTAGAAACTTTTTAAGCTCGGCAGGGCTGAAGTGACCACATGACCGCTCTCGGCCAATGGGAACGACGTTTGCGTGTTTTCGCTGGGCTTTTTCTCGGAGACGACCGACGACTGGGGATGTTTTCAAACCCAGCAATAAACTGGAAAGAGACGTCAGACAGTCGTAGGCTACTGTTAATTGTTCAATATTTAGGAAATTACTGTTTATACTACGTAGTTTATATTCATGGATGAACACGAATGAGCAAGCGGAACCCGAAAAGCATTGGAAAGGTAAGCAGAAAGTAAGATTTATAGTTTTTAGTTTTTTTTTTAATTGCCCATGATCATAGGAAAAACCCAGTTAGCCATCTGGCTAGTTGGAGAGCTAACAAGGTAGCTAACTTTGACGTAACTGCGTTCGAAAATGTAACGTTAATGCCACAGCGTGGGTTTTTTAGTTGTATGTCACGTCGGTTAGATACACATTTTTTATGACATTATATTTAGTTACAGGCATTATTGTGGTGAAGTTGCTTTTGCGCCAAGAATATGGAGAATTGTAGCGTGCGCGGAGTGTCGAGGGCAAAACTGGGTGACAACTGGCTAGCTAGCTAGTTAGCTTCAGCTAGCCAATGGCAATGTTCGTAGCGACGCTTAACTAGCTAGCACAGGGGAGGGGAAAACGGTAATAGGGCATTCTGCTCAGCGGGCTTTTGTTTATACTGGCTTGTTTTGTTCTCTCAAGGTATACATTTGAAGACTTCAAATCCTTTAAAAATATTTTCTAAACATAGCATGTTGCTAATGTTCGCAAGTTACGTTATGAAACATAACTAGCTAGTCCTTCTGAGGTGGCTAACTAGCTCACGTTACAATAATTTTTTTTGCGCCCAACGTAACGTAAGCATGCTATTCTCTGAAAGCTAGCTAACGTTCTCCTTAGTTAGCAAGCTAACTAAAATCGATGCATTTCTGTCCATTTAATTTCATTAAAACTATTTGCCACATTGAATCTGTAATATGCAAATTCTAACAACAATGATTATTCTTTTAACACCACTGCACAGTCAAACGCGCTATCTGACATAGTACAGCCATCAGCTAACCAAGAATCTGGGGGTGTGTTGGGTGATACAAAGCTCTGTGTCTGTGGTGTGACCGTCCTTCGCTCTGGAAACCTTTTGTCTAAAGGACGTATCAAGACATATATATACTCACTCAGATCCTACACAAAAGCAAGACACCCGTGCAGATGTATAGCTGAATATTACTTCAGACCTGTCTCGTTCATGACAATGTCAGAATAAATGCCTTTTACATGATTATCGCCACAATGGGTGCAGAATGAACTGTTTCCATGAAGCATGATGAAATATCAAATCAAGGGCGATTTCATTTCTACCCCCCCATGCTGTTGCAGTATTTTGTATAGCCTAATATCAGTGCAATTCAGCTTGGAATTGATATCACACTATTGTTTTCAGTGAGGCAGCAATGATAATAACACTGAATCTATGAATTCAGTTTAAAATAGGTCTACATTTATTTAAAAATGTAATTTTATATTTTAAAATCATATTTCTTACTAAATATATATGGCTTGAACCCTACCCTAAATAATCAAAGCATAGTAATATTTGTAAATAAGTTAATTACAGAATGCATAGTGAATAACCCTAGGGTTTCAGTCTTAATCACAAACATGTTGAAAACAACCCACCCCCACCAAAATAAATAAATAATAATATTAGTCCTATATATTTTACTTGGAAAATGGGCCTTTGTGACCACCATGAACTGTCATTATTTAGCTCAATTACAGAATTCTGGTTTGAATGTCAAACTTGGTGATAATCAATACGCTAAAATAGGTTCTGACACTGACCTCAATGCCTTATTTTGTCTTACTGTAGTAGCCAACATAATATTTAGTACCGACCTACGGTATGGGATTCAATACGGGGCCCACAAGACCACACACACGCACCCCAAGGTCCTTTCTGGCTCTTCTATACCTTAAAACAACACTTCTTTAACGGCACAGAACTAAACACGAGAAGTATCTTCTGGTTCAGGTGCAGCTGCTGGACAAAGATCAGCATGAGGGAAGAACAAATAAAATATCTAGTAGCCCACTCTGTTATGCTCAGACCAGTCTAGTGGCCCACTCTGTTATGCTCAGACCAGTCTAGTGGCCCACTCTGTTATGCTCAGACCAGTCTAGTGGCCCACTCTGTAGTGGCCCACTCTGTTATGCTCAGACCAGTCTAGTGGCCCACTCTGTTATGCTCAGACCAGTCTAGTGGCCCACTCTGTAGTGGCCCACTCTGTTATGCTCAGACCAGTCTAGTGGCCCACTCTGTAGTGGCCCACTCTGTTATGCTCAGACCAGTCTAGTGGCCCACTCTGTTATGCTCAGACCAGTCTAGTGGCCCACTCTGTTATGCTCAGACCAGTCTAGTGGCCCACTCTGTTATGCTCAGACCAGTCTAGTGGCCCACTCTGTTATGCTCAGACCAGTCTAGTGGCCCACTCTGTTATGCTCAGACCAGTCTAGTGGCCCACTCTGTTATGCTCATACCAGTCATTTGTTAACATTGGCACTCGGACAGTGTTTCGATCTTGTAAGAAAGGACCAAGATCCATCCTTCTTTGACTTGTTTAGAGATTCTGACGCAGTGACTTGCAGTTTTATGAAGCAATTCACACACGTTTTAATAGCAACAGTGTGTCCTAGTAGTCCTATGTTCCAGTTTGACATCACAGTTCATCAGAAGCTTTAGTAACAACCAGCAAGCAATGGCAATTACTTGCAAATGCGTCTTGGATGCCAATTCATTTATTATTAATGCCTCCAATATCATTAGTAAAACGGACATTAATTAATGCTTTACCTGATATGAAATAATTGATGGACAGTTTTTACAATAGCAGAAAGTCACCTGTAGCACTTCTATTCAAGACCTTGTAAGGAAAGGACAGCGTTCATACACCATGCTCTTCTGTAGCTTAGTTGGTAGAGCATGGTGCTTGCAATGCCAGGATAGTGGGTTTGATTCCCGTGACCACCCGTACGTAAAATATATACATACATGACTGTAAGTTGCTTTGAATAGAAAGCATACATTTATATTAAATGGAATACATATTATACACCAGATTGTAACCCTCACTCAGAAGTGGACTAATGCCATTCCTGTGGAAATGGAGACAAGAAGAAAGCAACTATACTACCGTTCAAACGTTTGGGGTCACCTAGAAATGTCCTTGTTTTCGAAAGAGAGGCTATTTTTTTTGGCCATTTTCAAAATAACATAAAATTGATCAGAAATACAGTGTAGACATTGTTAATGTTGTAAATGGCTATTGTACAGTTGAAGTCAGAAGTTTACATACACTTAGGTTGGAGTCATTAAAACTCGTTTTTCAACCACTCCACTAATTTCTTGTTAACAAACCTATAGTTTTGGCAAGTCGGTTAGGACATCTACTGTGTGCATGACACCAAGTAATTTTTCCAACAATTGTTTACAGACAAATAATTTCACTTATAATTCACTGTATCACAATTCCAGTGGGTAAGAAGTTTACATACACTACGTTGACTGTGCCTTTAAACAGCTTGGAAAATTCCAGAAAATTATGTAATGGCTTTAGAAGCTTCTGATAGGCTCATTGACGTAATTTGAGTCAATTGGAGGTGTACCTGTGGATGTATTTCAAGGCCTACCTTCAAAATCCGTGCCTCTTTGCTTGACATCATGGGAAAATCAAAAGAAATCAGCCAAGACCTCCACATTTTTTTTTGTAGACCTTCACAAGTCTGGTTCATCCTTGGGAGCAATTTCCAAACGCCAGAAGGTACCACGTTCATCTGTACAAACAATAGTACGCAAGTATAAACACCATGGGACCACGCAGCCGTCATACTGCTCAGGAAAGAGACACGTTCTGTCTCCTAGAGATGAACGTACTTTGGTGCGAAAAGTGCAACTCAATCCCAGAACAACAGCAAAGGACCTTGTGAAGATGCTGGAAGAAACAGGTACAAAAGTATATATATCCACAGTAAAACGAGTCCTATATCGACATAACCTGAAAGGCCACTCAGCAAGGAAGAAGCCACTGCTCCAAAACCGCCATAAAAAAGCCAGACTACGGTTTGCAACTGCACATGGGGACAAAGATCGTACTTTTGGGAGAAATATCCTCTGGTCTGATGAAACAAATAGAACTGTTTGGCCAAAATGACCATCATTATGTTTGGAGGAAAAAGGGGGTGCATGCAAGCCGAAGAACACCATCCCAACCGTGAAGCACGGGGGTGGCAGCATCATGCTGTGGAGGTGCTTTGCTGCAGGAGGGACTGGTGCACTTCACAAAATAGATGGCATCATTAGGAAGGAAAATTATGTGGATATATTGAAGCAACATCTCAAGACATCAGTCAGGAAGTTAAAGCTTAGTCACATGGGTCTTTCAAATGGACAATGACCCCAAGCATACTTCCAAAGTTGTGGCAAAATGGCTTAAGGACAACAAAGTCAAGGAATTGGAGTGGCCATCAAAAAGCCCTGACCTTAATCCTATAGAACATTTGTGGGCAGAACTGAAAAAGTGTGTGCGAGCAAGGAGGCCTACAAACCTGACACAGTTACACCAGCACTGTCAGGAGGAATGGGACAAAATTCACCCAACTTATTGTGGGAAGCTTGTGGAAGGGAACCCGAAACGTTTGACCCAAGTTAAACAATTTAAAGTTTACATACACTCAATTAGTATTTGGAAGCCTTTACTGCTTCTTTTAATCAGTACAACAGTTTTCAGCTGTGCTAACATAATTGCAAAATAGTTTTCTAATGATCAATTAGCCTTTTTAAAATGAGAAACTTGGATTAGCCATTGGAACACAGGACTGATGGTTGCTGATAATGGGCCTAGGTAGATATTCCATTAAAAACCAGCCGTTTCCAGCTACAATAGCCATTTACAACATTAACAATGTCTACACTGTGTTTCTGATCAATTTGATGTTAATTTAATTGACCAAAAAATGGCTTGTCTTTCGAAAACAAGGACATTTCTAAGTGACCCCAAACTTTTGAACGGTTGTGTATGTTTTAAGAGTAGTGTTGTTGTGATGTTCAATTTCTACTCAGTTCAGGGTCTTCCACCAGCTGGAAATGGCCAGGGACATCATGATACGATATTATCACGATACTTAGGTGCCGATATGATATGTATTGCGATTCAATACTGTGATTTTTATTGCGATTCGATGTTCCATACAATATTGCTCCCCATATGTCTGCTGCAGAGGGACGAGAGCCATGAGGAAACACGTTTTGATCGGTCATGGAAATAAAAGTGCTGGAAACGAACTGGCTCCCTGTCTTTTGAAAAGATGGAGAACAAGCTGTGAAGGGAAAAACACAGGGGTTTTGGTACAAGTACAGCCAACTAGCGCAAAAATATAGTGATATTGTCGATACAATATCTCGTCAAAGATAATATCCCGATATGTAACTGTATCGATTTGACCCCCCCAACTACATCACAGCCTTTTATCTATTTACATAGACATAAGCTACATCCATTGGTAGTTTGGTACCACATATGTCTTTGGTGTCCATTCCTGTGGAAATGGAGACATGAACATGATGGTGACCTACTCAGGGGTCTTCCCCTGTCATATTTACCCACCCGTATGTTTTAACCTTATATCTGTTTTACATACTGAGGCATCCGTTGGGAGTTTTGATACCACAGATGTCAGTGCAAGATAAACCTCCTGACTAAGTATAGGAGCTCTTGGGCAAAAGATCTGATTGGTCAAAATACCTATTATTGGCAAAAGATCAGAAGTGGGCTGCCTGTGTAAACGAAGCCTAAGTCATTCACCTGAGGATGGTATCCCATTCTTCCACTAACCTAACTACATAAATACCTGACTCAATTGTTGATTTTGTCAAGTAAGTGTATACATGGATGGATTACTAGACTTACTAGAGAAGTCCACATCCACCACCACAAGTCCAAGACCACCACCACCACCACAAGACCACCACCACCACCACCACAAGTCCACCACCACCACCACAAGTCCACCACCACCACCACAAGTCCACCACCACCACCACAAGTCCACCACCACCACCACAAGTCCACCACCACCACCACAAGTCCACCACCACCACCACAAGTCCACCACCACCACCACAAGTCCACCACCACCACCACAAGTCCACCACCACAAGTCCACCACCACCACCACCACAAGTCCACCACCACCACAAGTCCACCACCACCACCACCACAAGTCCACCACCACCACCACCACAAGTCCACCACCACCACCACCACAAGTCCACCACCACCACCACCACAAGTCCACCACCACCACCACCACAAGTCCACCACCACCACCACCACAAGTCCACCACGTCCACCAGTCCACCACCACCACAAGTCCACCACCACCACCAGTCCACCACCAGTCCACCTCCACCACCACCACCACCCACAAGTCCACCACGTCCGCCACCACAAGTCCACCACCTTCACCTCCACCACCTTCACCACCACCACAAGTCCACTACCTTCACCACCACCACAAGTCCACTACCTTCACCACCACCACAAGTCCACTACCTTCACCACCACCACAAGTCCACTACCTTCACCACCACCACAAGTCCACTACCTTCACCACCACCACAAGTCCACTACCTTCACCACCACCACAAGTCCACTACCTTCACCACCACCACAAGTCCACTACCTTCACCACCACCACCAGTCCACCACCTTCACCACAGTAGTAGGTCTCTACAGTGCTCCTTGTAAAAAAAGGTCACCTTAGAGCCCTGTCATTAGTAGGGTCCAGTCCACTACTACCACCAGCTCAGAGAATGTCCTTCAGCAAGTTAGCCCTACCCAGCTGTTTACTCCATATATCAAGTTAGCCCTACCCAGCTGTTTACTCCATATATCAAGTTAGCCCTACCCAGCTGTTTACTCCATATATCATCATACATTTGATCTGTGTTTATATATTGACTGTAGTCTGGTCCTCTACCATAAGCTAAGAGTGACTTAGCGGGAACTTTGAAGAGCAACATTTCCTTACTCATCCCCCGCTCATGTGAGCAGTCACTAACCAACTTATGACCTGCTGGACATTTCTCACTTGACCCCTGATAAGACAGTCTCTCTGTTCCCATAATAGAAGCTGTCGTTTGTGGCTGAGATCTCCTTCCCGTTAGTGATGGGGGAGAAAATCAATACGGTTACAAATCGCAATATTATTATACTCTGTGAAGCATTTATTTGGGCTGCAATTTCTGAGGCTGGTAACTCTAATGAACTTATCCTCTGCAGCAGAGGTAACTCTCGGTCTTCCTTTCCTGTGGCGGTCCTCATGATAGCCAGTTTCATCATAGCGCTTGATGATTTCTGCGACTGCATTGAAGAAACTTTCAAAGTTCTTTAAACTTTCCGGATTGACTGACCTTCATGTCTTAAAGTAATGATGGACTGTCGTTTCTGTTTGCTTATTTGAGCTGTTCTTGCCATAATATGGACTTGGTCTTTTACCAAATAGGGCTATCTTCTGTATACCACCCCTACCTTGTCACAGCACAACTGATTGGCTCAAACGCATTAAGAAGGAAAGAAATTCCACAAATTAACTTTTAACAAGGCTCACCTGTTAATTGAAATGCATTCCAGGTGACTACCTCACGAAACTGGTTGAGAGAATACCAAGAGTGTGCAAAGCTGTCATCAAGGCAAAGGGTGGATACTTTGAAGAATCTCAAATATAAAATATATTTTGATTTGTTTAACACATTTTTATTTTTGGTTACTACATGATTCCATATGTGTTATTTCATAGTTTTGATGTCTTCACTATTATTCTACAATGTAGAAAATAGTAAAAATGAAGGAAAACCCTTGAATGAGTAGGTGTTCTAAACTTTTGGCTGGTACATATGGTATCGGCACCAGGGTGGGAAATGTAACTTTTTGGTCCACTGTGGCAGATGGAAAAACGCTACCAGTCAGATTATTACAAATATTTGGTTTGCCTTTAATTATACCACAAATCACAAACAATGGATGAGCAAGCTTCGTAATGTTTCTGAAAGGAGAAACGTAAGATGTTATGGGGCGGCAGGTGGCTTAGTGGTTAAGCGCGTTGTGTGCCAGTAACCGAAAGGTCGCTGGTTCTAATCCCCGAGCCGACTAGGTGAAAAATCTGTCAATGTGCCCTTGAGCAAGGCACTTAGCCCTAATTGCTCCTGTAAGTCGCTCTGGATAAGAGCGTCTGCTAAATGACTAAAATGTAAATGTAAAATATTGCTTAAGTTAATTTCATTTTTTTTGTGACCTGCAAATTTTAACCTATGTAAATAGGTACAGATACAATAGTAAAAACAGAAACGGTTCTACAACTGATCATCAATAATCAACCAAGTGTGTGCCCTCTGCCACAAAATGCTGAATGATGCGGCTTATTTATTAATATAGTTCAGGGCTCTACGCTGACATTTATTACAAGGAGTACATGATGTGCTCCTAAGTAGTACTGTAGAAGCACACACATCTAGGAGCACATTGAAAGTAATTTGTGAGGGTTTTAATGATAAGAAATGACTAAAATAAGGAATAAAATGTTTTTGGAGTGATCAATCAAGCTCAATGTTCCCTTTTTAAAATGAGTCATTAGGTGAGACAATGTTCAGCTGCCCCTTTAAGGGACGGGAAGTTACCGTGCAAACTGGGCACTCGCTTGTCTGTAATGAAAAAAATATCTCCCCTAGCAGCAGACAGTTGCAGCAAACTCAAACTAACATTGAAAAACGACCTAGTGTGTGTGAGTAAAACGACCTAGTGTGTGTGTGTGTGTGTGTGTGTGTGTGTGTGTGTGTGTGTGTGTGAACAAAGCGACCTAGTGTGTGTGTGTGAGTAAAACGACCTAGTGTGTGTGTGTGAGTAAAACGACCTAGTGTGTGTGTGTGTGTGTGTGTGAGTAAAACGACCTAGTGTGTGTGTGTGTGAGTAAAACGACCTAGTGTGTGTGTGTGTGTGTGTGTGTGAGTAAAACGACCTAGTGTGTGTGTGTGTGTGAACAAAACGACGTAAATGGCCAAGAAACACGAGGACAAAGTCATACTTTAGTAGCCTTTCTTGTCAATTCGACGAACTTCTACATGTGGGATTTGGATTGAGGGGGAAAACGGTTCCCAAATGCTCTGTGTGACCAACCGCCAACGTGGCTGGTGAAATAGACATTCTTACCCACCAATGACAAAATATATCCGCATTTGGCGGGTGTTAATTTCCCATCCTGATCGCCACCTAAATATGGTTATAATATCGTATTGTGAGGTCCCTTCCAATTCCCAGCCCTACTTCCTGTGGGAGAGCAGGTTTACCTCATCGCGAAAGTGTGACTCTAAATCACCTCCACTACGTATAGAGTTGGCTACGAAGAATCATGTGTTCTACAGTCTACTTCATGTATTTCTATGGGAACTTCAAGGTTACATGATGTATTTCTGACTATACAACTGAAAGAGAATAACTCCCCCTCCCCTCATAGTCTTGCTGAAGACGCTAAGCCTATTTATTGTTATTGATCAAAATAAAATCTGTCTGATCAAGTTTGGCTCCCGAGTGGCGCAGTGGTCTAAGGCACTGCATCGCAGTGCTAGCTGTGCCACTAGAGATCCTGGTTCGAGTCCAGGCTCTGTGACCGGGAGACCCATGGGGCGGCGCACAATTGGCCCAGCGCCGTCCAGGGTAGGGGAGGGAATGGCCGGCAGGGATGTAGCTCAGTTGGTAGAGCATGGCTTTTGCAACGCCAGGGTTGTGGGTTCGATTCCCACGGGGGGCCAGTATAAAAACAAAAACAAAAATGTATGCACTCACTAACTGTAAGTCGCTCTGGATAAGTGTCTGCTAAATGACTTTATATATATGCTAAATGACTAAAATATATATATATATATATACACACTGCTCAAAAAAATAAAGGGAACACTTAAACAACACAATATAACTCCAAGTCAATCACACTTCTGTGAAATCAAACTGTCCACTTAGGAAGCAACACTGATTGACAATAGATTTCACATGCTGTTGTGCAAATGGAATAGACAACAGGTGGAAATTATAGGCAATTAGCAAGACACCCCCAATAAAGAAGTGGTTCTGCAGGTGGTGACCACAGACCACTTCTCAGTTCCTATGCTTCCTGGCTGATGTTTTGGTCACTTTTGAATGCTGGCGGTGCTTTCACTCTAGTGGTAGCATGAGACGGAGTCTACAACCCACACAAGTGGCTCAGGTAGTGCAGCTCATCCAGGATGGCACATCAATGCGAGCTGTGGCACGAAGGTTTGCTGTGTCTGTCAGCGTAGTGTCCAGAGCATGGAGGCGCTACCAGGAGACAGGCCAGTACATCAGGAGACGTGGAGGAGGCCGTAGGAGGGCAACAACCCAGCAGCAGGACCGCTACCTCCGCCTTTGTGCAAGGAGGAGCAGGAGGAGCACTGCCAGAGCCCTGCAAAATGACCTCCAGCAGGCCACAAATGTGCATGTGTCTGCTCAAACGGTCAGAAACAGACTCCATGAGGGTGGTATGAGGGCCCGAATCCACAGGTGGGGGTTGTGCTTACAGCCCAACACCGTGCAGGACGTTTGGCATTTGCCAGAGAACACCAAGATTGGCAAATTCGCCACTGGCGCCCTGTGCTCTTCACAGATTTACATTTTACATTTACATTTTAGTCATTTAGCAGACGCTCTTATCCAGAGCGACTTACAGTTAGTGAGTGCATACATTTTTCATACTGGCCCCCGTTATGAATAAGTTCCTACTAGTGGCCAATTTCAAAGCTGCAAAAAAACTTAGGTGTGGAGGTGACTCTAAGATAAACACATTTTTCTGATATTTTTAGTACCTTCTCAGATAAGTGATCATGCTCAATGTAAAATTAAGAGAATGTGTTGATATATGCACATGATAGCATACTACATTAATTACTATTTCTTGCCAGTTGAAAATATGGGTTTAATTTAGCAGTTTAATTTAGTCTAGTAGGCTATTTTTGGACAAGCTCCTGAAATTGATAAGCCAATTGGCCTATCAACCCTCTACCAGTTTTCTGTACAGGGTCTGCTGTCACTCTTCCAGTGTGCAATATATAAGCTTGGGCAGTATACCGTATATACCGTATACCGGGTTATTTGGAAATAGCCACGGGATGGTTCTTCATCCCATTAAAAATATTTGCTTGAAGATTTATTATACATTAAAATATTTGTAGCTACTTTGATGTTGCCACGAGCAGCACCGCAGATATTTAGATGAGTGAGATGCAAGACTTCGCTCTCACACAGTCACACAGAGTATCTGCTCATACTGTGGTAGCCGGGGCACCAAAACAGAGGAGAAGTTGAGCCTCGCGCTTCAACGCTCTTAGTTGTTGTGGGAATTGCCCCACTATGCCGTTTACTTTCTGCATCTACGTACGTCATATCGCTGATTCTACTTTTATAAACACCTGCACAACGACGAGAGACCGAAGCCTTGTGAGTCACTCACTGTTGTCCAGCATACACCGTAGCATAGTGACAGTATGGAATTCACAACTAAATGTTTGTAGCTAGATATAACTAACTATTAAGTTAACTGTCTAAAATGTGCTAAATGCTCTGCAGTTGTGCATTTGGTTTGCTAACATAGTAGCTAGTTATCTATCAAGCTTCACTCCATTGATCTTCTTCGTGCGTGCGTGCACGTGGGTGGAGTGGGATCTTTGGAGTAGCAAAAACCTTTTGGTAACATGATATCCTTGCCGGTCCCACTCCCATTGACAAGGGGCGATAGCAACGTTTTTTCATTTTGTGTTTTCATTTTGTGAAAACAAGGAAGATTCGCCTTTCCTTGCTAGTAGTAGCTAGCTGGCAGCCACTGAGGTATAATAACAACTGGAGGCTGCATCCAAGATGTCCAACCATTGTTTTCAAGGTAAATCAGATGAAAGCAGGTTCACACTGAGCACATGTGACAGAATCTGGAGACGCAGTGGAGAACGTTCTGCTGCCTGCAACATCCTCCAGCATGACCTGTTTGGCGGTGGGTCAGTCATGGTGTGGGGTGGCATTTCTTTGGGGGGCCGCACAGCCCTCCATGTGCTCGCCAGAGGTAGCCTGACTGCCATTAGGTACCGAGATGAGATCCTCAGACCCCTTGTGAGACCATATGCTGGTGCGGTTGGCCCTGGGTTCCTCCTAATGCAAGACAATGCTAGACCTCATTTGGCTGGAGTGTGTCAGCAGTTCCTGCAAGAGGAAGGCATTGATGCTATGGACTGGCCCGCCCGTTCCCCAGACCTGAATCCAATTGAGCACATCTGGGACATCATGTCTCGCTCCATCCACCAATGCCACGTTGCACCACAGACTGTCCAGGAGTTGGCAGATGCTTTAGTCCAGGTCTGGGAGGAGATCCCTCAGGAGACCATCCGCCACCTTATCAGGAGTATGCCCAGGCGTTGTAGGGAGGTCATACAGGCACGTGGCGGCCACACACACTACTGAGCCTCATTCTGACTTGTTTTAAGGACATTACATCAAAGTTGGATCAGCCTGTAGTGTGGTTTTCCACTTTAATTTTGAGGGTGACTCCAAATCCAGACCTCCATGGGTTGATCAATTTGATTTCCATTGATAATTTTTGTGTGATTTTGTTGTCAGCACATTCAACTATGTAAAGAAAAAAGTATTTAATAAGATTATTTCATTCATTCAGATCTAGGATGTGTTGTTTAAGTGTTCCCTTTTATTTATTTGAGCAGTGTATATAAAATAAAATGTTTCCAAGTACTGTAGGTCTAGGCCCATGGCTTGGACAAGTCTTTCTATCCTAACATGCCAGCTGTCTCTAAGAATCATCTGTTCTACATTATATATTTCTATATGAAACTCCCGGCCAGGTCTGTCTTTGAGACGTTCATGACATTTGGACTCATTCATTAATTGACGATGATGTAGTTGTAAGCAGCTCACAGTAGTGAAGGCATGCTGTCCTTCTCACTGTGATGACGAACACCAAGCAGTCATTTCCTGTGATATTTAGTTGTGTTACTAGTACTCACGCAGGAAAGAAACTCAAATCTCTTACTCATTCGTGGTCTCTCATTCTCATTCACAGGCAACGTAAGCCTTCAAGTTTTGAACACATGCATTACGTCTCTTTAGGGAACAGAAGTTAGCCTATTTCTATATCACTGACGGCCGTGTATCTATTCTCATTTTACATTTTAGTCATTTAGCAGAAGCTCCTATCCAGAGCGACTTACAGTTAGTGAATGCATACATGTTTTTTTTGTTTTTTTTCATACTGGCCCCCCGTGGGAAACGAACCCACATCCCTGCCGGCCAAACCCTCTCCTACCTTGGACGACGCTGGACCAATTGTGTGCCCGACCCATGGGTCTCTCCATATTCTAAGCCTTTACGTGAGGGCTATTATGCACATTTGTCAAACGGCAACAGTTGTTATGAACCAAGATGCCCAGTAACATCTGTGGACATTTTGTGCCTACTTGGCTGGAGAGCAAAACTAGTCGACAGAGACTCTTGTCTCACTCAACTTCTGAGAGACGCAGGTCAAAACCTCAACGATTTGTACACAACTGAACAAAAAAAAAAAGGAATTTGTTGATCTCAATCCGGGTAGTTTTTCAATTGGAACAGTTGTTTTGAAAGTCTCACATAATTGGCCTCCCGAGTGGCGCAGCGGTCTAAGGCACTGCATCGCAGCCTAACGTGTTTTTTTCCCCATCAGACACTCTGAAGCTGTCTTAATCTTCATTTCCCTTTCTTTATTTTATTTTAGATTTGGTATGTGACTCGTTGGTCTAGACATAGTCTATTCTTTCATGATCAACCATGGAATGAATCTATAGGCATAATTAATTGAATTGGTCTTGAATCGGTCTCAAACACAACACTGGCATTCAATATATTATTATTATTATTCCAATCTTTTACCGTTCTCGTTGTCATAGTGGACACGTTGTTTGCAGAGCTCCTTCTCAGAAAGTTGTTTTCGAATAGCCTAAATAGAAACCTAGCTAGTATAGGAATAATGAGAGGGGTGGAGAGAGAACCAACAATTGCAAGATAGATTAATCAAATAGGCCGTTTTTTTGTTTTTTTAAGTATACGTTTCTGCTTTACTTGACCAAAGTGTAGGCACAATAAATTGTCTTTGGTTTGCAAGGAGGGATTTTCCAAACAGCTAATAATATAGGCCACCACATAGGCTACTGTCAAAAAGTTGCAGTAAATGTTACTTTTAATAGTTGAACTTCTAAACTAGTATTTATAATACTATCGAAGTGTTTATTCATGTCCTTGGATTGGGGCAATGGGGCATAAGCTCCTGCACTTTCAATGAACGGGAACGAAAAATAAACGAATGAAGAGTCTGTGTCGGCGTTGTTTCACAAACAACTTTATTTTCAATAGCTTGTGCATTTTATATAAAAGTCAACAACGATCAGAATAAACAAATGATTTAGCCCATAACTTTCTTTATAACAATTCAATGAACATTGGCTTATGATTAAACTAATAGGTCAATTTTCCTTAGGCTATGCCTTTTGCCTATGGAACTGTAAAAATCCTAAGTCTTCAATCAGATAAAACTAATTGTGGTCCTCTGTAGCTCAGCTGGTAGAGCACGGCGCTTGTAACGCCAGGGTAGTGGGTTCGATTCCCGGGACCAACCATACACAAAAATGTATGCACGCATGACTGTAAGTCGCTTTGGATAAAAGCGTCTGCTAAATGTATCCAGGCTCTGTCGTAGCCGGCCGCGACCGGGAGACCCATGGGGCGGCGCACAATTGGCCCAGCGTCGTCCAGGTTAGGCGAGGGAATGGCCGGCAGGGATGTAACTCAGTTGGTAGAGCATGGCGTTTGCAACACCAGGGTTGTGGGTTCGATTCCCATGGGGGGCCAGTATGGAAAAAAATTAAATGTATGCACTAACTAAGTCGCTCTGGATAAGAGCGTCTGCTAAATGACTGAAATGAAAATGTAAATGGCATATTATATACATTATTATTATAACATTCTTAAAAAATAATAGGCCTTATGCTAAAAACGAATAGGCCTTTTGCCTATCGAACTGTACAAATCCTAAATATAGGCCTACAAGTTACAAAATAAATATAGTAGCTAAAACTAAATAAGTATGAAAATAACCTAAATGAGTGCAAAAGAAAAGAGCTGATCTAAGCCTTTCAGCCATGTTTGGACAGGGCGATGGGACTGTCTGATCTAAGCCTTTATCAGCCATGTTTGGACAGGGCGATGGGACTGTCTGATCTAAGCCTATATCAGCCATGTTTGGACAGGGCGATGGGACTGGCTGATCTAAGCCTTTATCAGCCATGTTTGGACAGGGCGATGGGACTGTCTGATCTAAGCCTGTATCAGCGATGTTTGGACAGGGCGATGGGACTGTCTGATCTAAGCCTATATCAGCCATGTTTGGACAGGGCGATGGGACTGTGTGTCATTCCAGACATCGCCCAACCCTTGAGCAGAACTTGTTTGGCTAAATGCAGCGGAGTGTGAATGAGGTTGTGAAACTGAAAGTGTTATGATATGAAATGTCTACTATCTGCACTGCAGTTGGCTGTAGCTCCCGTGTGTGTGTGTGTGTGTGTGTGTGTGAGATAACAACACAACAACGGGTTCGTCTTGCCAACATCAGAATATGGGTAGAACAGCATTGTTTTTGTTGAACATACTCTCTCCCTTCATCGCTGTCACTCTTTGGATCTCTCTCTCTCTCTCTCTCTCTCTCTCTGTCTCTGTCTCTGTCTCTGTCTCTGTCTTTCTCTGTCTCTCTCTCTCTGTCTGTCTCTCTTTCTTTCTGTTTCTCTCCTCTCTCTGAGTTATGTGTGATAGAGCTCTCTCGGCTGAGTAACGGCTGCTTGCCATGCGGTGTTGACTAGATAACTATGTACTTCGGAGGGCATGATTATTTGAATCGGATGTGTTGTTGCTTGGTTAGAACACAAACCTGCACCCACACTGGCCCTCTGTGGATAAGAAGCCATGCAACAAAGACCATAACACTCACAACTTTCAATAAATTGTCTGAAAGCAAGACTCACATTTGCTGTACTGCTATTCTTGTTAATAAGTTCAACCTGTCTTCCTAAAGCCTATCTGAAGACAGGTTTCAAATCTCCCTCTCTACTGTTGTAATACAAAAGGTACATGTGGTGAACCGAAAAACAGAATCACCTGGATGAACGAAGGACAACAATAAGACAATGCCCCGGCCCTAACTGCACGGAGTAGTCATCTTCTTGTCCCTCATGTTGTTAGCGTCTTGTCCACCACTTGTAGGCGTTGTACCCCTGATATCCTTCAACCCCCCTGGTCTTGTTCTACTCTCTCTGCATCAATGACTTCCTGTCCACTCCAGATGTCTTTGGAGAGTACAGAGGTTTTCTAATTGTTTCTCATCTTGGTAAAGACACCATGGCTAGATGCATAGAAAAATAAAATAATAGCAAAGTATTTTGGTGGGAAAACTGCTGCTCACTACTGCGCAGTGACCTGTTGGCCGTTTGAGGAGGCAGTTTTCATACGTTTTTTTTTTTGTAAAAACGGTCCCACCCGTTACAAATCAAAATGTGATTGGTTTATTCCACTGTCGCTCCAACATTTGGCCCTAATAGCTTCTGATTGCCTAGGCAATAATGGCTGACTTAGCTAGCTAGATTTATCTCCCAGAGCAGTAGCGGTGTGGGGGTAAAATCACTGGTGAAGCCAAAGCCCCCCCCGCCCCCCCCGTTTGCTCTTTAACCTGTTAGTTCATATGCCATGTGCCCGTGATCTATAGGCCGAGACAATAAGAAGACAGTGGCAGAATAAATTCAACCACACCTGCCTTTTTGTTTTATCACAAAACCGGAGAGCATCATCTGTCCACAAAGCATATTGCATGTAACAGAGCAAGTGAATGTTTCCAACATTTTCACACCACTGAACAACTATTGATTTAGAACCACGGAGCCGCAAGTCGCAAAGAAAACAGGAGCTGCCTCCACTATTCCAGCACCATTTCAACTTCAACATTTCATCATCATCAAATCACCTCTGCTTAGTCTAATACAGTGACAACTAAAAGATACCAAAAAACTGTTTAGTCCAATCGCCGTAAGCTAAATATGATGTGGCTGTCCATGGCTCTGATTTCTGTGTGTGCGTGCGCGTGTTTGCAAGTAGAAAAACATGTTGGCTCCAACGCCAATGCCATCCTCCTCTCTTTCATGTTGATGAAAACGGTCTATCACTCTGTCATAAAGTACACGCTGTTATTTTTTGTTGTCCTAGGCTACCTGGCTAAAATGCTTCCTCACTAGCCTAACTTCCATTCATGGGCAACGTTAGCTAGTTAACATTAGCCTTCTACATCTAGCTACATATTGAACTACCATCCTCTCAGGCCAGGGGTACAACAATGTATGAATTAATGGTTGGATCAGAATCGCCGTTATAATCGTTGGCCAGTACGGAGAATTAAGTTAAACCACAAGTCCAAATCCCTATCTGTCACGAGAATGTCTATCTCTAATTAATCATCATTATTGGAGTTAACAAGTTTAGTCATAATCATAATTCCTCCATCACTATCTCCATCCATGGCTAATTTCTTCTGTGAGATGCATTCAGCCTCTTGCGAATTGAAGGAAAATTATAAAACACAGAGAGACTAAAGATTATATATATATATATATTTATTTTTATTGGTCAATTTTTAGGGGAAGCCTGGCTTCCCTTGGCATCCATGAATACACGCCACTGCCCCAGAGACCACTAAAAACAAAATCCTGATTTTGATATTTTTTTTTATCTTCAGTGTTAATCCTTTCCTTTCCAACAAAAACGGAAGAGATTAAATCAGAACATCATTGAAAAGAATAATGTAATTATAATTATTTGATAAATCATTAGCCCCTTCTTTGAAGGTGTAGAAGGCCCTCATTGTTCCCCACTGTGTTTGGGTAAGTAATCATTTGAGTGGCTGTATCTTTCCTCAGCGTGCAGTTTTTTTTCCCGCCATTCTGAATGTCTAAAGAATCCATATGTTCTTCTGAAATACTGCATGGTCACAGAAACACTGGACATTTTCAACTCAATTTGACAAAATTACAATCATGGTCTTGAATTGGACTCACATTTAGCTGGTCTCGGTCTTGACTCTGTCTCGGACCCATTGTCCTCCTCCCGTTCAGTTTCGACTCGGTCCAGACCCCCCCCCCCCCGCCCTCCCCTCTCCGGTCTTGGTCTTGAATTGGTCTCAAACACAACACTAGCATTCAATATATTATTATTCCAGTCTTTTACCGTTCTCGTTGTCAGAGTGGACACATTGTTTGCAGAGCCCACAACCTATGCTCATTTATGAGTTTTGTCCAATGTTTTTTTTTTTGGAGCGCTCCTGTCAGTGTTGAGTAAGGACGCGCACCTGATTACGCATAGATGTCGGCCTATAGGCTAACTGGCCTGCATGCAAATGTAGGCTTATAAATGTGCCCGTTTGGGGATCTGATACTATTTCTAATTGTCTTAGCTCACCATCACTGTGGAGCTTCTCAAAGTAAGGTTTTCTTCACCTGAAACAACAGCAAGCAAACGAAGTCTGTTTTTACATCCATTGAGAATTACAATAGTTCCTCCAATGTATTTGAAAAATCTTTCAATAACCACTCAGCATGAAAGGTTAAAATATCATGCTCTGGTCCATTGGGAACGTCATAAAAAAGGCCTACCTTATGACCTCTTATCCCTTGTGCAAAAAGCCTACAGCTGTGTCTGTCCTGAGCTCAATGGCACGGGAAACTGAGGCCCCAGAATATTCTATACAATGTTGCAAGTTTGCTAGCACATGCTTAGGCCTGACCCAAGTTGATGGTTTATACAAAGTTTCAAGTTCGTTGCAGACAGGCCACTCATAGCCAATGTGATTGATAGGATATTTATTTTTATCAGGATATTTTCTACCTGCTGGCTGCAATTGTTTTTATTTGCTGGCTTTATGTAGGCTATTTTAACATAGTTGGCAATAGAAGTTACATTTTTAGGTTGATAATTTTCATTTAGATTTGGATAGAATTTTGATTTAACCACATGACAATGATTTTGATATACGAAACGTTATTATAAATTAAATTGTTCCACAAAAATATGCATATAAAAACCATAACTGGCACGCAGATCAGTAGAAATGGTAAGATAAAATGGCATTCCACATGAGAAAGGTTGCCGACTCCTCGTGTTGCCTATTACCAGGAACTTCAGGAGAGTAACGGCAGAATCTGCGAAAGCCAGCAGGAGCGGGAGGAGAATAGTTGGGTCAGGTTAAGGTTTTTATTTCTTCTGGTTATCTAGAACTCTGGCTCCCTCTTAAGTAATTTGTGTCTTATTTCATCAAACCGTGTGCTTAAAGCGTCGGACAAGCTCAATGCATATTGTTGGTTTTATTAAAACACATTCAACTATCTGCGCATGTGCACGGGTTCGCTTCACGCTGTTCACAGCGTGGTAGCCAGGGCACCAAAACAGCGGAGAAGTTGAGCCTCCCGGTGCGCTTAGTTGTTGCGGAAATTGACCCACTGTGCTGTTTACTTTCTGCATCTACGTCATATCGCTGAGTCTACCTTTTAATGCTGTCCTTAGCCACTCGCTAGGCAGCATGCAGCAATAGCTAGCCATCTTCATGCTATCCTTAGCTGCTCGCTAGGCAGCATGCAGCAATAGCTAGCCATCTTCATGCTATCCTTAGCTGCTCGCTAGGCAGCATGCAGCAATAGCTAGCCATCTTCATGCTGTCCTTAGCTGCTCGCTAGGCAGCATGCAGCAATAGCTAGCCATCTTCATGCTATCCTTAGCTGCTCGCTAGGCAGCATGCAGCAGAGGCAGCAGTAGCTAACGCAGTGGGTCTGAATGCCAAATTGTCCATCACCCAAATACCTCTAATTATAGTCACACCCTCTCTCTCTCGGTCGGTCTCTCTCTCGTGCTCTATCTCTCAAAATCCCTCTCTGCTCTCTATCTCTTGGTCTCTTTCTCTCTCTCCGCTCCTCCCTGCTCATCCCTGCCCATCCAGGCCATATTGGAGTCATGTCTCATCCGGGGCGCACACACACCCTCAGATCCTCAGGAACTTTTACAGCTACACCATTGAGAGCATCCTGACCGGTTGTATCACCGTCTGCTATGGCAACTGCACCGCCCGCGACTGGAATGCCCTACAGAGGGTGGTGCGTACTGCCCAGCGCATCACTGGGGACAAGCGCCCAGCCATCCAGGACATACATGCCAGGCGGCATCTGAGAAAGGCCCAAAAATTGGCAAAGACTCCAGCCACCCGAGAAATGGACTGTTCTCCATTCTCCCGTCCGGCAGGCGCCGGGGTTCCGTAAGGAAGATGTGGTGCCGGACAACGTGACCAGTTAGATTTTAATTTACTGGACACATCTGCTTTGGGTGCATAACCCATTAGAGCGTCCACCCACAGTGCTCAGAATGACCAATCACATTTAGATTATGGTAATGCGTCTTAACAGAACATGCAACTGATGTAATGAAGCAGCCAATGAAACGTCATTTTAAAACATTTGCCAAAATGCAATTCGCGGGAAAACACAATTCTAAACAGCGCACCTGATAGCGGTTCCATATGTGACAAAGATGAAAATCTATTTTCGAAAACTTAGAAAGAGGGGGGCATCTAAAGATGCAACAACTAGGATGGGATGCTAATATGACTAGGATGGGATGCTAATATGACTAGGATGGGATGCTAATATGACTAGGATGGGATGCTAATATGACTAGGATGGGATGCTAATATGACTAGGATGGGATGCTAATATGACTAGGATGGGATGCTAATATGACTAGGATGGGTTGCTAATATGACTAGGATGGGATGCTAATATGACTAGGATGGGATGCTAATATGACTAGGATGGGATGCTAATATGACTAGGATGGGATGCTAATATGACTAGGATGGGATGCTAATATGACTAGGATGGGTTGCTAATATGACTAGGATAGGATGCTAATATGACTAGGATGGGTTGCTAATATGACTAGGATGGGTTGCTAATATGACTAGGATGGGATGCTAATATGACTAGGATGGGATGCTAATATGACTAGGATGGGATGCTAATATGACTAGGATGGGATGCTAATATGACTAGGATGGGTTGCTAATATGACTAGGATGGGTTGCTAATATGACTAGGATGGGATGCTAATATGACTAGGATGGGTTGCTAATATGACTAGGATGGGATGCTAATATGACTAGGATGGGTTGCTAATATGACTAGGATGGGATGCTAATATGACTAGGATGGGATGCTAATATGACTAGGATGGGTTGCTAATATGACTAGGATGGGTTGCTAATATGACTAGGATGGGATGCTAATATGACTAGGATGGGATGCTAATATGACTAGGATGGGTTGCTAATATGACTAGGATGGGTTGCTAATATGACTAGGATGGGATGCTAATATGACTAGGATGGGATGCTAATATGACTAGGATGGGTTGCTAATATGACTAGGATGGGATGCTAATATGACTAGGATGGGATGCTAATATGACTAGGATGGGATGCTAATATGACTAGGATGGGATGCTAATATGACTAGGATGGGTTGCTAATATGACTAGGATGGGATGCTAATATGACTAGGATGGGTTGCTAATATGACTAGGATGGGATGCTAATATGACTAGGACGGGATGCTAATATGACTAGGACGGGATGCTAATATGACTAGGACGGGATGCTAATATGACTAGGACGGGATGCTAATATGACTAGGATGGGTTGCTAATATGACTAGGATGGGAGCCTTTGGCTTCTGGACAACAAAAAAGTTTATATGAAAACCAATTGACCAGGAGAGAAATTGCATAACGCTGGGTCCAATAGGGAAGTAAATGATATAATTATTCCTGTCTACAGTCGTGGTCTTCACAAGTATTGGTCTTCACAAAGTTCGCTGCTTCAGTGTTATGAGATATTTTTGTCAGATGTTACTATGGTATACTGAAGTATAATTACAAGCATGGTTAACAGAGGAAGAACAATGATTTCAAGCACCACCCTCCTTTTAAAGCTTCCAGTCTGTTATTCTAACTCAATCAGCATGACGGAGTGATCTCCAGCCTTGTCCTCGTCAACACTCTCACCTGTGTTAACGAGAGAATCACTGACATGATGTCAGCTGGTCCTTTTGTGGTGGGCTGAAATGCAGTGGAAATGTTTTTGGGGGATTAAGTTCATTTTCGTGGCAAAGAGGGACTTTGCAATTAATCTGATCACTCATGACATTCTGGAGTATATGCAAATTGCCATCATCAAAACTGAGGCAGCAGACTTTGAAAATTAGTATTTGTGTCATTCTCAAAACTTTTGACCACGACTGTATACATACATAAATAAATAAAATAATTCTAAGTACTTCATCAGAAAGCGTGACTTAGCCACAGAGGAATTGAGGATCATTAGCTTATTTAAAAAAAAATTGCTGTGGATTATTTTAAATCACGAGCTCGTAGTCCTATTAGGGAAGCGAGCGTGCAATAGGCCTAGCTGATTATTGAGTTGCAGCTGTTAGTGAAAAGCATCTAAAATGTGTGTGAAGATAATGTGTCTTGAGTATAATCTTTTAAATGTTTTGACAAGAAGAAGGGGAGGGGTGTGTGGCGAAGATATAGGCCAGTCTCTCTCCAGAATGGCTCAGCTGTCTCCAGAATGGCTCAGCTGTCTCCCGTCAATTCTTGAGTATTCATTGTGTGAATTGTTTTCCCTCCGATTTTAGAGTGGAAATATTCGCCGATTATTTGTATTATTATCGCTGAAATTAAAAAATATATATAAATACAATTCTGTATGGGTTGAGACTGTAAAAAATCTGTATGGATTGTGCTTTAAACAGAGACATGGGTGAACGTCTAATGCTGAAGTGAGACTGTGAGACCTAGTTGCCCTACAAAGATGCTCAGAAAGCTGAAGGAACATTTAATGTAAGTTAAACACCATATAACATATAGGAGCCCTACCAAGACAATTGTGGTAGTTATCACTTGAAAGGAAAAAACATAAATCACAAATTGGCCGCTGGCACAGCACTGCCTCGCGCCCAACCGTTGCCTCCATGAAAGGTCCTTGAATCCAGAATCCTTGCTACGTCCCTATCCCATTTTGAAGTTAAAATTTGAAAGATGCTAAAATTCTATTTATAGTTATAGGACAAAACAAGCAAGGATAGTGTAGAGAATCATTGTACCATCTAAACCGCTGTGAAATATATTTTCTATAACCAAAAAATATTGTATTTGCAGCTGTTTTTTGAAGCTGGTGTAGCAAAACCGAAAGTCAGTGTCAATGTATGATCAGTAGGAAAACGCATGACTTGTGGTGGAGTGGGTGTTTGTGGGTGGGAGGGAGATTGAGAGCGAGAGCGAGAGCCCCTAACCTTCACACCGTTTTCCCCTTTGCTTCACTTTACTCTACATATCACAGTAATGTCATTATCAACAGTCATGGAAACTTCCACGTGAGCCATGTAACAAAGCATACAAAGTGAAGTGTGTATCAGCCGGGAGCTTTCTGTTTTTAAGCTATATACATTATCCACTGTTATTTTTTTTGTATACTTTGTAATTGTGTGTTCGACCCCAGGAAGTTTTGAATAAAATAAAATTGAAATGGTGTTTCATTTTGGAGGCGCAGTGTTTGACCTAATTGTACGCTCTGTACAAGTTCAAGCATCATCGTATTGGTATGGGGGATATGTATTAAGGGAATTACTTAATTGTCATCATGGCCTCCTGTGTTGAATGCGCATAATGAGCCATAGCTGTCATAGCTATTCAACTACATACGCTATAAATAATAATAATAATAATATGCCATTTAGCAGACGCTTTTATCCAAAGCGACTTACAGTCATGTGTGCATACATTTTTACGTATGGGTGGTCCCGGGGATCGAACCCACTACCCTTGGCGTTACAAGCGCCATGCTCTACCAGCTGAGCTACAGAAGACCATTATCAACAAGGCTGTTGTTTAGCAATATGACTCTGAATCCTGATAAATATAGTAACCATCAACATCTCTAAGAGGTTAGAAGAGGGAGAGGAGGAGGAGGAGGAGGAGAGAGGGAGAGGAGGAGGAGAGAGGAGGAGGAGGAGAGAGGAGGAGGAGAAGAGAGGGAGAGGAGGAGAAGAGGGAGAGGAGGAGGAGAAGAGGGAGAGGAGGAGGAGAAGAGGGAGAGGAGGAGGAGAAGAGGGAGAGGAGGAGGAGAGAGAGAGAGGAGAGGGAGAGAAGGAGAAGAGAGGGAGAGAAGGAGAAGAGAGGGAGAGGAGGCGAGGGAGAGAGGGAGAGAGGGAGAGAGGAGAGGGAGAGGAGGCGAGGGAGAGGGAGAGGAGACAGGGCATGCTATATACAAAAGTATGTGGACACCCCTTCGAATTTGCGGATTCTGCTATTTCAGCCACACCCGTTGCTGACGGGTGTATAAAATCGAGCACACTGCCATGCAATCTCCGTAGACAAACATTGGCAGTATAATGGCCTTACTGAAGAGCTCGGTGACTTTCAACGTGGCACCGTCATAGGATGCCACCTTTCAAACAAGTCAGTTTTGTAAAATTTCTGCCCTGCTAGAGCTGCACCGGTCAACTGTAAGCGCTGTTATTGTGACGTGGAAACATTTTAGGGTTGGCAACAATGAAGTGCCACACAAGCTCACAGAACGGCACCGCCAAGTGCTGAAGCGTGTAGCACATAAAAATTGTCCGTCCTTGGTTGCAACACTCATTACAGAGTTCCAAACTGCCTCTGGAAGCAACGTCAGCACAAGAACTGTTCGTCAGGAGCTTCATGAAATGGGTTTCCATGGCCGAGCAGCAGCACACACGCCTAAGATCACCATGCGCAATGCTAAGCGTCGTCTGGAGTGGTGTAAAGCTCGCAGCCATTGGACTCTGGGGAAGTGGAAATGCGTTCTCTGGAGTGATTTAATCACGCTTCACCATCTGGCAGTCCGACGGACAAATCTGGGTTTGGCGGATGCCAGGAGAACGCTACCTGACCGAATGCATAGTGCCAACTGTAAAGTTTGGTAGAGGAGGAATAATGGTCTGGGGCTGTTTTTCATGGTTTGGGCTAGGCCCCTTAGTTCCAGTGAAGGGAAATCTTAACGCTACAGCATACAATTACCTTCTAGATGATTCTCTGCTTCCAACTTTGTGGCAACCGTTTGGGGAAGGCCCTTTCCTGTTTCAGCATGACAATGCCCCCGTACACAAAGCGAGGTCCTTACAGAAATAGTTTGTCGGGATAGGTGTGTAAGAACTTGACTGGCCTGCACAGAGCACTGACCTCAACCCCATTGAACACATTTTACATTTTAGTCATTTAGCAGACGCTCTTATCCAGAGCGACTTACAGTTAGTGAGTGCATACATTTTTCATACCTATGTGATGAATTGGAACGTTGACTGCAAGCCAGGCCTAATCGCCCAACATCAGTGCCCGACCTCACTAACGTTCTTGTGGCTAAATGGAAGCAAGTCCCCGCAGCAATGTTCCAACATCTAGTGGAAAGCCTTCCCAGAAGACTGGAGGCTGTTATAGCATTAAAGCGGGGACCGACTCCATATTAATGCCCAATGATTTTGGAATGAGATGTTCGACCAGCAGGTGTCTACATACTTCTGGCCATGTAGTGTATCATAACATTATAATGTGTTTGATGTTCTCGTCCTGTGCATTTTATAGGAGCATGATTAGCCCGTAGAGCCATAGCTAGTAACATAACATGTAATGTTAACGTTCTCTTCTTCGTAACATGAGGTCTTCTGTTGTAGGTCCATGATGTGTGCTGTGCCGTAACTGTCGGAGCGAGTCACACGGCGGGAGGGAGGGAGGGAGGCCGGCAGCTCACTGCACCATGGCCAAACCCGGGACAGACAGAGACGGAGCCATGGTGGACAAACCGACTGGGAAGAAGGTACGCTGGAAACACAGCATATATTCTACGCCACCCGCCCGGCACGATCTGGTTTAGCAACAACCCCTAGCTTCTGTTTTACCTCTTTAGGCACGGATGTCCTAGCCCCTACCCTGTGGGAACTGATTTCATATGCAATATTTGTATTACGTTTCTGGGTTATCAAGTAGGCTATAAGGTATGGCCAGGTCTCCAAGATATTAAGCTGAGTATGTGAGCAGAGGAGGGTTGTCCCTGACAAAATAATCAAAATGGTCGACCAAGCGTTGTCTGTTCTTTGGACCAATCGATTTTAAAACGTGTATTTTTCCATATATAGACGCACCCTATGTTTGAATAAAATCAACTATGTTGGTTGCTGATCTTGTCTGATGCTTTTTAAGCACTGAGATTTTAAAATGAAGACACACAAATTACTAAAGAGGGAGCCAGATGATCGATATAGCCTAACCAGAGGAAAACAAACCTGTTCCCAACCCTCCTCGTTCCGCTGCTTCACCGGTTCTGCCGTTATTGCTCCTGAAGTTGCCGGTAATAGGCTACACCAGCGGTCGACAACCTTGTTCCATTTGGAGAGCCAAGTTACCGTACCATTTCTACCGATCTGCGTGCCAGTTATGATATTCATATGCACGTTTTCGTGGAACAGTTTTTCTTTTTATTTATAACAAAATCTTCATATCTCAAAATCAATGTCATGTGGTTAATCAAAACTCGTATCTAAATGAAAAGGATACTAATCTAAAGGTTACTTCTATTGCCATCGCCAATATGTAAAAATAGCCTACAAAAAGCCAACAAATGAAAACATTGCAACCCGCCGGTAGAAAATATCCTGATTTTTAAATATAAATACCTTATAAATCACATTGGCTACATATGGCCTGTATGCAAGGAACTTGACACATTTGTATCAACTATTAACTTGGTCCGGCCCAAAACTCATGCAACATTGTATAATATATTCTGGGCCCTCCATTTTCCAGCGCTAGTAAGCTCCGGACAGACAGACACAGCTGTAGGATATTTGCGCAAGGGATAAGAAGTAATCAGGTAGGCCTATTTCTACCGGATCAGAGCATTACATGTTTTTCCCCTTTCATGCCGAGTGGTTATCGAAAGGGAGAGAGCTGGAAAGATTTTTCAAATAGGCTGAGGAACGATTGTCATTCTCAATGGATGTAAAAACGTTGTTTAACTTGCTGTTTTGAGGCGAAGAAAAATGTACTTTGAGAAGCTCCACAGTGATGGTGAGTTAAGACAATCAGAAATAGTATCAGATCCCCAAATGGGCACATTTAATAGGCCTATATTTGCCCGCAGGCCAGGTAGCCTATAGGCCGACTTCTATGTGTAATCAGGTGTGTGTCCTTGACAGGAGCGCTCCAAACAGAACTCGTAAATGGAATTAAATAAACCAAAACCTTTTTTCTCACAAGTGTAGCCTAGGTTGTGACTCTGCAAACAACGTGTCCACTCCTAAGACACTAGTGATGATGATGATGAGGATGGTAATAATAATATATTGAAATGCATTTAACGGAAATTGCCGTAACCAAACATATATCGTAGATGATAAAGGATGGTAATTAAGGGTAAATGTACTACTGGTGATACTGGTGGCCTCCGCAATGGATTAGTCCACTCAGACCGGCGTGAGTCAGACCGGTGTCTGGATTAGTCCACTCAGACCGGCGTGAGTCAGACCGGTGTCTGGATTAGTCTACTCAGACCGGCGTGAGTCAGACCGGTGTCTGGATTAGTCTACTCAGACCGGCGTGAGTCAGACCGGTGTCTGGATTAGTCCACTCAGACCGGCGTGAGTCAGACCGGTGTCTGGATTAGTCCACTCAGACCGGCGTGAGTCAGACCGGTGTCTGGATTAGTCCAGTCAGACCGGTGTCTGGATTAGTCCACTCAGACCGGCGTGAGTCAGACCGGTGTCTGGATTAGTCCAGTCAGACCGGCGTGAGTCAGACCGGTGTCTGGATTAGTCTACTCAGACCGGCGTGAGTCAGACCGGTGTCTGGATTAGTCTACTCAGACCGGCGTGAGTCAGACCGGTGTCTGGATTAGTCTACTCAGACCGGCGTGAGTCAGACCGGTGTCTGGATTAGTCTACTCAGACCGGCGTGAGTCAGACCGGTGTCTGGATTAGTCTACTCAGACCGGCGTGAGTCAGACCGGTGTCTGGATTAGTCCACTCAGACCGGCGTGAGTCAGACCGGTGTCTGGATTAGTCTACTCAGACCGGCGTGAGTCAGACCGGTGTCTCGTGTGCCATAATAGTTTTTTATATATTTGCGACTGCTCGACTAAAAAAATCTTGGCCCGACCAACAGCCTATCGACCAAACAGTCGACCAGTCAGCTAAATGGGGTCAGCCTTAGAGTGGAGCAAGTTTCCCCAAAGGCTGGAGCGTCGGCCTTCTCACTCGCTCCAGTAGCGCTCACTTCACGAGCTCAGGGCGTGCCCGGCCCAGCATGCACTTGTAGTCTACTTGAAGCCCCTTGCATGGAGTTCACTAAATACAACACTAAATATTTTCATAAAGGAACTGATAAAACACACAGGTGCTAAATCAAGGTGACTTACAAAGATGAGGACCAAGAGCAAGAGAGGGAGTGAGTTGACGTAGCGTCCACAACTAAAGAATCACTGTGGAATCTAAAAGACACGTATCCCGAAAACGGAACGGGGGATATCTAGTCAGTTGTACAACTGGATGCATTCAACTGAAATGTGTCTTCCGCATTTAACCCAACCCCTCTGAATCAGAGAGGTGCGGGGGGCTGCCTTAATCCACATCCACGTCATCGGCGCCCCGGGGAACAGTGGGTTAACTGCCTTGCTCAGGGGCAGAACGACAGATTTTTACCTTGTCAGCTCGGGGATTCGATCCAGCAAACCTTTCGGTTACTGGCCCAACGCTCCTACCCGCCAGGCTACCTGCCGTATTCACTACGTGCACATGCTAACAGAAAGGAAGGAGGTGGGTAGCTAGCTAAGTCTGTCATTGTAGCAAAGTGTTTATAAACTACAAATCTGATCTCTTAAAAGTGATCTATACAACAGGCCAGGGTTCTTCAATTCCGGTTCTGGAGGGCCGAAACACTTCAGTTTTTTTATTTCTACCTGGTAGTTAATTGCACTCACCTGGTGTCCCAGGTCTGAATTAGCCCCTGATTAGAAGGAGAGGATGAAAAACAGAGGTGTTTCGGCCCTCCAGGACCGGAATTGAAGAACCCTGCAATGGGCTATAATTGATTTTGGCCTGACATATTAACTCCTTGAAAGAGTTTTCTGTTTTGATAGGGTTATTTTGCCTAAAAACCTTTACGCTTACCTGTAGAAAAAAAGAGAACTGCATCCCTGCCCAGCCTGGCAAGAGTGGCCTGAAGGGTGTTTAGCATCAAATCAAGGTGTAGACCTTACCGTGAAATCCCCAATGGCTCTGCAAACGCGGAGAGGGTTTTCACCGCTGCTGGCCTGCTCTCCAGACCATAGCAGGAGCCTGAAGGCAGACTCCGGCCAAATTCGTGTTTCTAAAAATGAATTCAAAGCCGAATAAGTATTTTGTTGGTTTAATTTGTATTTAATTCTAAGTAAGTCACAGGCCCAATGGCGTAATGTATTGACAAAAATTATTTAATACAACAAAATGTTTAAATGCTGAGCGCTTAATGTCCCTGCCAGCCTAGTGTGTCACACTAGCAAATGCTTCACAATGTATTTCTGTATAGGCTATAGCCTTGGAATAATTTGAAATAATAAGCTAATAATATAGCCTAAATAATTAATTAATTTTCATTCCTTCTCTGGATCCTGACCTCCCTATTTAGATGTTTTAATACGACATGTAGCCTATAATCATACAGTTTGGTTTCAATACCTCAAAAACCAAATGGTAGGTCCAGGTAGTTCCGTGAACAGTTGGTTAAATGGCGACTTTTAATGAGGAGGGAATTTGGAGCGGCAGTTTTATTTTATATTCTATTTTCTCGCCGGAGCGATCGGCGGGATTTCCGACCCCTCACTCCGCTCACGTACTCTGATTTATGAAGATATCAGTGGAACTCATCTAGATAAATAAAATATTAAATTCATCAACTCCACACTACAATGGGAATATCTTTTAACTAAGTCACTGAAATTCAATTGGACTGCAGAAATCAGCATTTTCAAAACGCACACCATCAACAAAGCAGCGTTTTTAAACCATTTTCATCTGCGTTTTACATTGAAAGGTAACTATGTTTTTTTTTTTTTTTTTTTTTTTTTCAATCGAGTGATATGGGACGGGCAACTAGTTTTTCATCACACAAATTAATGCAAAAACAATCAGCAGAAAATAGCTTTGTTTTCATCAGATGACAACAGAAATGCAACTCTATTTGGCAAGCAGCCACACAAGTAAATTAGCTTACAATGAAAAGAGCAAGGTATTTTTTGCGAAGACGATGCCATCAGATTTCTTATGTTTACCATAGATTCTAGAAAGAATGTAGCCAGCTACATTTCCTAATTTTTGCATGACGTTAATCTAAAACTATTGGAGAAATGTAAATAATATAATAATAATATGCCATTTAGCAGACGCTTTTATCCAAAGCGACTTAGTCATGCGTGCATACATTTTTGTGTATGGGGATCGAACCCACTACCTTGGCGTTACAAGCGCCGTGCTCTACCAGCTGAGCTACAGAGGACCACAGTAACAATTGTAACAATTGCCTCTTCCCCTCTGCCATCAGACAGAGCGCTGCCTGCTGATCGAATGCCGTTTGTGAATGTGTCTGAAGACTATAGCAAAGATTTCTCAAAGATTTCTCATCCGATTGGAGAAGTGCAACTGGAGCACAAAGTTACAATAAGAAGCATTTTAGATCTGTGTTTACAAAACACAGCTAGATATTTATTCTGCATTTTATATCTATTTTGTGCGTGGAGAAAAAATAAAATAAATGAATTCTGCGTTAACGCAACCCCTTGTCACAACAAATTCCTTCTTCTCTTTTTCCAGAGCAAAGATAAGATTTCCCCGTTCACCAAGACTCCGAAGCTTGACCGTAGTGCGTTGCTGGGGGGGAAGGAAGGGAAACCACCCAAGTCTTCCATGAAACGCAAACTGTCCTTCACCGTGAGCCCCAAGGAGAGAGACTCAGACACAGGTACCAGCGTCTCACCTGGCTACTACACAACTGTGTGGTGTGTGAGATGGTGATGGGGTATCTTTTTATTTTTCATGAATATACTTTTGTATCATTTTATTTGGATACAACAAATAGTGTCTTTATAAGCCCATGTGTGCTGGGCATCATGCAGATCCATGATACTATAATAAAATCAATAATGTACAGTACCTTCATAAATAGTATTATATAATAGTATATATCCAGTATTATAGTATATATAGTAGTATATATCTAGTATTATAGTGTATATATAGTAGTATATATCTAGTATAAGAGTGTACATATATAATAGTAAACTCTGCAAAAAAAGAAACGTCCTCTCACTGTCAACTGCGTTTATTTTCAGCAAACTTAACGTGTAAATATTTGTATGAACATAACAAGATTCAACAACTGAGACATAAACTGAACAAGTTCCACAGACATGTGACTAACATAAATGGGATAATGTGTCCCTGAACAAAGGGGGGGGGGTCAAAGTAACAGTGAGTATCTGGTGTGGCCACCAGCTGCATTAAGTACTGCAGTGCATCACCTCTTCATGGACGGCACCAGATTTGCCAGTTCTTGCTGTGAGATGTTACCCCACTCTTCCACCAAGGCACCTGCAAGTTCCCTGGACATTTGTGGGGGGAATGGCCCTAGCCCTCACCCTTCGATCCAACAGGTCCCAGATGTGCTCAATGGGATTGAGATCCGGGCTCTTCGCTGGCCATGGCAGAACACTGACATTCCTGTCTTGCAGGAAATCACGCACAGAACGAGCAGTATGGCTGGTGGCATTGTCATGCTGGAGGGTCATGTCAGGATGAGCCTGCAGGAAGGGTACCACATGAGGGAGGAGGATGTCTTCCCTGTAACGCACAGCGTTGAGATTGCCTGCAATGACAACAAGCTCAGTCCGATGATGCTGTGACACACCGCCCCAGACCATGACCGACACTCCACCTCCAAATCGATCCCGCTCCAGAGTACAGGCCTCGGTGTAATGCTCATTCCTTCGACGATAAACGCGAATCCGACCATCACCCTTGGTGAGACAAAACCGTGACTCGTCAGTGAAGAGCACTTTTTGCCAGTCCTGTCTGGACCAGCGACGGTGGGTTTGTGCCCATAGGCGACGTTGTTGCCAGTGATATCTGGTGAGGACCTGCCTTACAACAGGCCTACAAGCCCTCAGTCCAGCCTATTGCAGACAGTCTGAGCACTGATGGAGGGATTGTGCGTTCCTGGTGTAACTCGGGCAGTTGTTGTTGCCATCCTGTACCTGTACCGATCCTGTGCAGGTGTTGTTACACGTGTTCTGCCACTGCGAGGACGATCAGCTGTCCGTCCCGTCTCCCTGTAGCACTGTCTTAGTTCGGACAGTACGGACATTGCAATTTATTGCCCTGGCCACATCTGCAGTCCTCATGCCTCCTTGCAGCATGCCTAAGGCACGTTCACGCAGATGAGCAGGGACCCTGGGCATCTTTCTTTTGGTGTTTTTCAGAGTCAGTAGAAAGGCCTCTTTAGTGTCCTTAGTTTTCATAACTGTGACCTTAATTGCCTACCGTCTGTAAGCTGTTAGTGTCTTAACGACCGTTCCACAGGTGCATGTTCATTAATTGTTTATGGTTCATTGAACAAGCATGGGAAACAGTGTTTAAACCCTTTACAATGAAGATCTGTGAGGTTATTTGGATTTTTACGAATTATCTTTGAAAGACAGGGTCCTGAAAAAGGAACGTTTCTTTTTTTGCTTTTATGTTCATTATGGCCAAACAGTTCTATTTTTGTTTCATCAGACCAGGGGACATTTCTCCAAAAAGTACGATCTTTGTCCCCATGTGCAGTTGCAAACCGTAGTCTGGCTTTTTATGGTGGTTTTGGAGCAGTGGCTTCTTCCTTGCTGAGAGGCCTTTCAGGTTATGTCGATATAGGACTTGTTTTACTGTGGATATAGATACTTTTGTACCTGTTTCCTCCAGCATTTTCACAAGGTCCTTTGCTGCTGTTCTGGGATTGATTTGCACTTTTCACAACAAAGTACATTCATCTCTAGGAGACAGAACGCGTCTCCTTCCTGAGCGGTATGACGGCTGCGTGGTCCCATGGTGTTTATACTTGCGTACTATTGTTTGTACAGATGAACGTGGTACCTTCAGGCGTTTGGAAATTGCTCCCAAGGATGAGCCAGACTTGTGGAGGTCTACAATTTATTTTCTGAGGTCTTGGCTGATTTTCTTTTGATTTTCCCATGATGTCAACCAAAGAGGCACTGAGTTTGAAGGTAGGCCTTGAAATACATCCACAGGTACACCTCCAATTGACTCAAATGATGTCAATTAGCCTATCAGAAGCTTCTAAAGCCATGACATCATTTTCTGGAATTTTCCAAGCTGTTTAAAGGCACAGTCAACTTCGTGTATGTAAACTTCTGACCAAATGGAATTGTGATATTGATTAAATTTAAATTATACACTACTATATATACACACTACTATATACACACACTACTATGTGTTTGTGTACACACACACACACACACACACACACACACACACACACACACACTACCATTCAGAAGTTTGGGGTCACTTAGAAATGTCCTTGTTTTCGAAAGAAAAGCAATTTTTTTTGGTTCATTAAAATAACATCAAATTGATCAGAAATACAGTGTAGACATTGTAAATGGCTATTGTAGCTGGAAACGGCTGAATTTTAATGGAATATCTACATAGGCGTACAGAGGCCCATTTATCAGCAACCATCAGTCCTGTGTTCCAATGGCACGTTGTGTTTGCTAATCCAAGTTTATCATTTTAAAAGGCTAATTGATCATTAGGAAACCCTTTTGCAATTATGTTAGCACAGCTGAAAACTGGCAGCTTCATTAAATAGTACCCGCAAAACACCAGTCTCAACGTCAACAGTGAAGAGGCGACTCCGGGATGCTGACCTTCTAGGCAGAGTTGCAAAGAAAAAGCCACATCTCAGACTGGCCATCTTAATCGTTTCTTTTTTTTTTGGGCCAGTCTGAGATATGACTTTTTCTTTGCAACTCTGCCTAGAAGGTCAGCATCCCGGAGTCGCCTCTTCACTGTTGACGTTGAGACTGGCGTTTTGCGGGTACTATTTAATGAAGCTGCCAGTTGAGGACCTGTGAGTAACGTTAACTAGACAACAGCTGTACTGGTATGATATGGGGAACATGTTCACAGTAATGTTAAGTAAACAACTTGATCAAAAAGAGGAACCAACAGCTCTTTTTTTTTTTTTTTTAACTAAGTCGCTCTTGATAAGCAACGTCTGCTAAGTGATTTTAAATGTGAATGTTAAATGCTGCACTCGGGTTCAGACTGCCTTGTTGTACTGCACCACCAACAGCTTCAGCTTCTAGTTTTCACTTCAGCTCAAATCTGGATCAGCCAGAGATAATCTAGTTGTATTGGGGGCAGTAGTGGCGCTGTAACCTAAGATCATTGCCGGTATAACTAAGCATTCATCTGGTGTAATAGCTTCCCTGTAACCAGCCACACACACACACACACACAGTCCCCTGTATCCAACCAACCAACCCATGGTTTGGATATTAAAACCCCCTTATTGCACCTTTGCCAACACACACACACACAGTGCTGCTTTTCCTTTGAAGTCTATAAACAGTCGTTTTGGTCTGATCCTGGATCTGAAACTGGAGGTTGAATCTGTAATTACTATAAAGGAAGGAGGACCCTGGATAAGGTGGTCTAAACAGGAGACTCTAGGTCCACACACTGTGAACCATACCCCTTCACACACACTCTGTGAACCATACTCCTTCACACACACTCTGTGAACCATACCCCTTCACACACACTCTGTGAACCATACCCCTTCACACACACTCTGTGAACCATACCCCTTCACACACACTCTGTGAACCATACCCCTTCACACACACTCTGTGAACCATACCCCTTCACACACACTCTGTGAACCATACCCCTTCACACACACTCAGTGAACCATACTCCTTCACACACACACTCTGTGAACCATACCCCTTCACACACACTCTGTGAACCATACCCCTTCACACACACTCTGTGAACCATACCCCTTCACACACACTCTGTGAACCATACCCCTTCACACACACTCAGTGAACCATACTCCTTCACACACACACTCAGTGAACCATACTCCTTCACACACACACTCTGTGAACCATACTCCTTCACACACACTCAGTGAACCATACTCCTTCACACACACTCTGTGAACCATACTCCTTCACACACACTCAGTGAACCATACTCCTTCACACACACACTCAGTGAACCATACTCCTTCACACACACTCTGTGAACCATAACCCTTCACACACACTCAGTGAACCATACCCCTTCACACACACTCAGTGAACCATACTCCTTCACACACACTCAGTGAACCATACCCCTTCACACACACACTGTGAACCATACTCCTTCACACTGTGAACCATACCCCTTCACACACACTCTGTGAACCATACTCCTTCACACACACTCAGTGAACCATACCCCTTCACACACACTCTGTGAACCATACTCCTTCACACACACTCAGTGAACCATACTCCTTCACACACACACTCTGTGAACCATACTCCTTCACACACTCTGTGAACCATACTCCTTCACACACACACTCTGTGAACCATACTCCTTCACACACACTCAGTGAACCATACTCCTTCACACACACACTCAGTGAAACGTTACTCCTTCTCCTCCACGTTTTAGCTCTGAATAAATGTTGTAATGAATGTCCCATAATCCCATCAGTGTAGTCTAGACCCCAATATGGAGCCCTGGTCGTCCTCTTCTCCTCATTGAAATGGATTGAGTCTACTATACATTACAACTCTGACTACAGGTTTTCCCAGTTGCACTTTTTTTAACAGAATTAGGAATTGTCAAAGGATAAGTCTTTAGTTAAAAGTCAAATCCTCAAATCCAGTATTCAGACCCCTTGAATTTTTCCACATTTTGTTACGTTACAGCCTTATTCTAAAATTGATTAAATTGTATTTTTTCCTCATCAATCTTCATACAATACCCCATAATGACAAAGCAAAAACACGTTTTTAGACATTTTTGCCAATGTACTAAAACATTTACAAAAATATCACATTTACATAAGTATTCCGACCCTTTACTCAGTACTGTGTTGAAGCACCTTTGGCAGCGATTACAGGCTTGAGTCTTGGGTATGATGCTACAAGCTTGGCACACCTTTATTTGGGGTGTTTCTCCCATTCTTCTCTGCAGATCCTCTCAAGCTCTGTCAGGTTGGATTGCTATTTTCAGGTCTCTCCAGAGATGTTCGATCAGGTTCAAGTCCAGGCTCTGGCTGGGCCACTCAAGGACATTCAGAGACTTGTCACGAAGCCACTTCTGCATTGTCTTGGCTGTGTGCTTAGGGTCGTTGTCCTGTTGGAAGGTGAACCTTCGCCCCAGTCTGAGGTCCTGAGCACTCTGGAGCAGGTTTTCATCAAGGATCTCTGTTTGCTCCGTTCACCTTTCCTTCGATCCTGACTAGACTCCCAGTCCCTGCCGCTGAAAAACATCCCCACAGCATGATGCTGCAACCACCATGCTTCACCGTAGGGATGGTGCCAGGTTTCCTCCAGACGTGACGCTTGGCAATCAGGCCAATGAGTTCAATTTTGATTTTATCAGACCAGAGAATCTTGTTTCTCATGATCTGACAGTCCTTTAGGTGCCTTTTGGCAAACTCCAAGCAAAAAGGCAAACTCCAAGCGGGCTGTCATGTGCCTTTTACTGAGGAGTGGCTTCCGTCTGGCCACTCTACCATAAAGGCCTAATTGGTGGAGTGCTGCAGAGATGGTTGTCCTTCTGGAAGGTTCTCCCATCTCCACAGAGGAACTCTGGAGCTCTGTCAGAGTGACCATCAGGTTCTTGGTCCCCTCCCTGACCAAGGCCCTTCTCCCCCCGATTGCTCAGTTAGGCTGGGCGGCCAAACTGATTCCATTTTAAGAATGATGAGGGCCACTGTGTTCTTGGGGACCTTCAATGCTGCAGACATTTCGAGTCACATAGCAAAGGGTCTGAATGTAATTTTTTATAAAATAGCAAATATTTCAAAAAACCTTATTTCGCTTTGTCATTATGGGGTATTGTGTGTAGATTGATGGAAATTGTTAATTTAATCAATTTTAGAATAAGGCTGTAACATAACAAAATGTGGAAAAAGTGAAGGGGTCTGAATAGTTTCCGAATGCGCTGTAGGTCACATCCTTGCTTCTGGCTCTAGCTGACGTGTGATAGGTCAAATCCTGTCTTCTGGCTCAAGCTGACATGTGATAGGTCACATCCTGACATGTGAGCGTTTGAATTGAACAGCCTGCAACATAGGAGCTAGTTGTGTTATTTTGGGGAGTGAAGGAAAGCCCCCTGGACAGCCCACCCTGGATCTTCACTGACTCCTGTAGCCTACTCATGACTCATCTGTGTGAGATGTGTGTGTTCGTGTGAATGAGCGTGTGCGAGAGAGCGGCGTGCATTAATGCGTTGCTTTCCCCCTGCTCTCTCTCCTCTCCCTCCCTCCTTCCCTCCCTCCCTCTTTCCTCCCTCCCTCCCTCTTTCCTCCCTCCCTCCCCCCCTCCCTCTTTCCTCCCTCCCTCCTTCCCTCCCTCCCTCTTTCCTCCCTCCCTCCTTCCCTCCCTCCCTCTTTCCTCCCTCCCTCCCTCTTTCCTCCCTCCCTCCCTCTTTCCTCCCTCCCTCCTTCCCTCCCTCCCTCTTTCCTCCCTCCCTCCCTCTTTCCTCCCTCCCTCCTTCCCTCCCTCCCTCTTTCCTCCCTCCCTCTTTCTTCCCTCCCTCCTCCCTCTTCCCCTCCCTCCTCCCTCTTCCCCTCCTCCCCTCTATTCTCTCTCTCCCCTCCCTCCCTCCCTCTTTCCTCCCTCCCTCTTTCCTCCCTCCCTCCTCCCTCTTCCCCTCCTCCCCTCTATTCTCTCTCTCCCACTCCCTCCCGTGTCTCTGCTTTGCCCAGTAGATGAGTCAGACCCAGGCCAGTCCACTGAGTCCTGGGGAGAGTCTGAGGGGAGGTTAGTGACTCCCTGCAGGATGTGTTTAGCAGGTAACTGTCGCTGCAGCCTGGGTCCTCGAGTCTACGCTATGCTACGCCACTATGCTGTTAACACACAAACACACATGCAAATACACACATACACGTGTTGTGTGTGTGTGTGTGTGTGTGTGTGTCGTCGTAGTAGAAACTGCAGCAACAACATGGCATGTACCCCACACTGTCTGCTCTGCTGTAAACACACTTGCAGTGTCCTATAGTCTTCCCTTGCATGCCGCTATGCTGTCTTCCTACACTGTTATGTTAGTCTGATCCCCCTGTCTTCCTACACTGTTATGTTAGTCTGATCCCCCTGTCTTCCTACACTGTTATGTTAGTCTGATCCCCCTGTCTTCCTACCCTACACTGTTATGTTAGTCTGATCCCCCTGTCTTCCTACCCTACACTGTTATGTTAGTCTGATCCCCCTGTCTTCCTACCCTACACTGTTATGTTAGTCTGATCCCCCTGTCTTCCTACCCTGTTATGTTAGTCTTCCTGTCTTCCTACCCTGTTATGTTTCTAATCCCCCTGTCTTCCTACCCTACACTGTTATGTTAGTCTGATCCCCCTGTCTTCCTACCCTGTTATGTTAGTCTGATCCCCCTGTCTTCCTACCCTACACTGTTATGTTAGTCTGATCCCCCTGTCTTCCTACCCTGTTATGTTAGTCTAATCCCCCTGTCTTCCTACCCTGTTATGTTAGTCTGATCCCCCTGTCTTCCTACACTGTTATGTTAGTCTGATCCCCCTGTCTTCCTACCCTACACTGTTATGTTAGTCTGATCCCCCTGTCTTCCTACCCTGTTATGTTAGTCTGATGCCCCTGTCTTCCTACCCTACACTGTTATGTTAGTCTGATCCCCCTGTCTTCCTACCCTACACTGTTATGTTAGTCTGATCCCCCTGTCTTCCTACCCTACACTGTTATGTTAGTCTGATCCCCCTGTCTTCCTACACTGTTATGTTAGTCTGATCCCCCTGTCTTCCTACACTGTTATGTTAGTCTAATCCCCCTGTCTTCCTACCCTGTTATGTTAGTCTAATCCCCCTGTCTTCCTACCCTGTTATGTTAGTCTGATCCCCCTGTCTTCCTACACTGTTATGTTAGTCTAATCCCCCTGTCTTCCTACCCTACACTGTTATGTTAGTCTGATCCCCCTGTCTTCCTACCCTACCCTGTTATGTTAGTCTAATCCCCCTGTCTTCCTACCCTGTTATGTTAGTCTGATCCCCCTGTCTTCCTACCCTACCCTGTTATGTTAGTCTGATCCCCCTGTCTTCCTACACTGTTATGTTAGTCTGATCCCCCTGTCTTCCTACACTGTTATGTTAGTCTGATCCCCCTGTCTTCCTACCCTGTTATGTTAGTCTGATCCCCCTGTCTTCCTACCCTACCCTGTTATGTTAGTCTGATCCCCCTGTCTTCCTACCCTGTTATGTTAGTCTGATCCCCCTGTCTTCCTACCCTGTTATGTTAGTCTGATCCCCATGTCTTCCTACCCTGTTATGTTAGTCTAATCCCCCTGTCTTCCTACCCTACACTGTTATGTTAGTCTGAGCCCCCTGTCTTCCTACCCTACACTGTTATGTTAGTCTGATCCCCCTGTCTTCCTACCCTGTTATGTTAGTCTGATCCCCCTGTCTTCCTACCCTACACTGTTATGTTAGTCTGATCCCCCTGTCTTCCTACACTGTTATGTTAGTCTGATCCCCCTGTCTTCCTACCCTGTTATGTTAGTCTGATCCCCCTGTCTTCCTACCCTGTTATGTTAGTCTAATCCCCCTGTCTTCCTACCCTGTTATGTTAGTCTGATCCCCCTGTCTTCCTACCCTACACTGTTATGTTAGTCTGATCCCCCTGTCTTCCTACACTGTTATGTTAGTCTGATCCCCCTGTCTTCCTACCCTGTTATGTTAGTCTGATCCCCCTGTCTTCCTACCCTACACTGTTATGTTAGTCTGATCCCCCTGTCTTCCTACACTGTTATGTTAGTCTGATCCCCCTGTCTTCCTACCCTGTTATGTTAGTCTGATCCCCCTGTCTTCCTACACTGTTATGTTAGTCTGATCCCCCTGTCTTCCTACCCTACACTGTTATGTTAGTCTGATCCCCCTGTCTTCCTACCCTGTTATGTTAGTCTGATCCCCCTGTCTTCCTACCCTACACTGTTATGTTAGTCTGATCCCCCTGTCTTCCTACCCTACACTGTTATGTTAGTCTGATCCCCCTGTCTTCCTACCCTGTTATGTTAGTCTGATCCCCCTGTCTTCCTACCCTACACTGTTATGTTAGTCTGATCCCCCTGTCTTCCTACCCTACCCTGTTATGTTAGCCTGATCCCCCTGTCTTCCTACACTGTTATGTTAGTCTGATCCCCCTGTCTTCCTACCCTGTTATGTTAGTCTAATCCCCCTGTCTTCCTACCCTACACTGTTATGTTAGTCTGATCCCCCTGTCTTCCTACACTGTTATGTTAGTCTAATCCCCCTGTCTTCCTACCCTACACTGTTATGTTAGTCTGATCCCCCTGTCTTCCTACCCTGTTATGTTAGTCTGATCCCCCTGTCTTCCTACCCTACCCTGTTATGTTAGTCTGATCCCCCTGTCTTCCTACCCTACACTGTTATGTTAGTCTAATCCCCCTGTCTTCCTACCCTGTTATGTTAGTCTGATCCCCCTGTCTTCCTACCCTGTTATGTTAGTCTGATCCCCCTGTCTTCCTACCCTGTTATGTTAGTCTAATCCCCCTGTCTTCCTACCCTACACTGTTATGTTAGTCTGATCCCCCTGTCTTCCTACCCTACACTGTTATGTTAGTCTGATCCCCTGTCTTCCTACCCTGTTATGTTAGTCTGATCCCCCTGTCTTCCTACCCTACACTGTTATGTTAGTCTGATCCCCCTGTCTTCCTACACTGTTATGTTAGTCTGATCCCCCTGTCTTCCTACCCTGTTATGTTAGTCTGATCCCCCTGTCTTCCTACCCTGTTATGTTAGTCTAATCCCCCTGTCTTCCTACCCTGTTATGTTAGTCTGATCCCCCTGTCTTCCTACCCTACACTGTTATGTTAGTCTAATCCCCCTGTCTTCCTACACTGTTATGTTAGTCTGATCCCCCTGTCTTCCTACCCTGTTATGTTAGTCTGATCCCCTGTCTTCCTACCCTACACTGTTATGTTAGTCTGATCCCCCTGTCTTCCTACACTGTTATGTTAGTCTGATCCCCCTGTCTTCCTACCCTGTTATGTTAGTCTGATCCCCCTGTCTTCCTACACTGTTATGTTAGTCTGATCCCCCTGTCTTCCTACCCTACACTGTTATGTTAGTCTGATCCCCCTGTCTTCCTACCCTGTTATGTTAGTCTGATCCCCCTGTCTTCCTACCCTACACTGTTATGTTAGTCTGATCCCCCTGTCTTCCTACACTGTTATGTTAGTCTGATCCCCCTGTCTTCCTACCCTGTTATGTTAGTCTGATCCCCCTGTCTTCCTACCCTACACTGTTATGTTAGTCTGATCCCCCTGTCTTCCTACCCTACCCTGTTATGTTAGCCTGATCCCCCTGTCTTCCTACACTGTTATGTTAGTCTGATCCCCCTGTCTTCCTACCCTGTTATGTTAGTCTAATCCCCCTGTCTTCCTACCCTACACTGTTATGTTAGTCTGATCCCCCTGTCTTCCTACACTGTTATGTTAGTCTAATCCCCCTGTCTTCCTACCCTACACTGTTATGTTAGTCTGATCCCCCTGTCTTCCTACACTGTTATGTTAGTCTAATCCCCCTGTCTTCCTACCCTACACTGTTATGTTAGTCTGATCCCCCTGTCTTCCTACCCTACCCTGTTATGTTAGTCTGATCCCCCTGTCTTCCTACCCTACACTGTTATGTTAGTCTAATCCCCCTGTCTTCCTACCCTACCCTGTTATGTTAGCCTGATCCCCCTGTCTTCCTACACTGTTATGTTAGTCTGATCCCCCTGTCTTCCTACCCTACACTGTTATGTTAGTCTGATCCCCCTGTCTTCCTACCCTACACTGTTATGTTAGTCTGATCCCCCTGTCTTCCTACCGTACCCTGTTATGTTAGCCTGATCCCCCTGTCTTCCTACACTGTTATGTTAGTCTGATCCCCCTGTCTTCCTACCCTGTTATGTTAGTCTGATCCCCCTGTCTTCCTACCCTGTTATGTTAGTCTGATCCCCCTGTCTTCCTACCCTACACTGTTATGTTAGTCTGATCCCCCTGTCTTCCTACCCTGTTATGTTAGTCTGATCCCCCTGTCTTTCTACCCTGTTATGTTAGTCTGATCCCCCTGTCTTCCTACCCTACACTGTTGTTAGTCTGATCCCCCTGTCTTCCTACCCTGTTATGTTAGTCTGATCCCCCTGTCTTCCTACCCTGTTATGTTAGTCTGATCCCCCTGTCTTCCTACACTGTTATGTTAGTCTGATCCCCCTGTCTTCCTACCCTACCCTGTTATGTTAGTCTGATCCCCCTGTCTTCCTACCCTACACTGTTATGTTAGTCTGATCCCCCTGTCTTCCTACCCTGTTATGTTAGTCTGATCCCCCTGTCTTCCTACCCTACACTGTTATGTTAGTCTGATCCCCCTGTCTTCCTACCCTGTTATGTTAGTCTGATCCCCCTGTCTTTCTACCCTGTTATGTTAGTCTGATCCCCCTGTCTTCCTACCCTACACTGTTGTTAGTCTGATCCCCCTGTCTTCCTACCCTGTTATGTTAGTCTGATCCCCCTGTCTTCCTACCCTGTTATGTTAGTCTGATCCCCCTGTCTTCCTACACTGTTATGTTAGTCTGATCCCCCTGTCTTCCTACCCTACCCTGTTATGTTAGTCTGATCCCCCTGTCTTCCTACCCTACACTGTTATGTTAGTCTGATCCCCCTGTCTTCCTACCCTGTTATGTTAGTCTGATCCCCCTGTCTTCCTACACTGTTATGTTAGTCTGATCCCCCCTGTCTTCCTACCCTGTTATGTTAGTCTGATCCCCCTGTCTTTCTACCCTGTTATGTTAGTCTGATCCCCCTGTCTTCCTACCCTGTTATGTTAGTCTGATCCCCCCTGTCTTCCTACCCTGTTATGTTAGTCTGATCCCCCTGTCTTCCTACCCTGTTATGTTAGTCTGATCCCCCTGTCTTTCTACCCTGTTATGTTAGTCTGATCCCCCTGTCTTCCTACCCTGTTATGTTAGTCTGATCCCCCTGTCTTCCTACCCTGTTATGTTAGTCTGATCCCCCTGTCTTCCTACCCTGTTATGTTAGTCTGATCCCCCTGTCTTCCTACCCTGTTATGTTAGTCTGATCCCCCTGTCTTCCTACACTGTTATGTTAGTCTGATCCCCCTGTCTTCCTACACTGTTATGTTAGTCTGATCCCCCTGTCTTCCTACCCTGTTATGTTAGTCTGATCCCCCTGTCTTCCTACCCTACACTGTTACACTCTAAACACCCTCTGCCTGCTTTCTAGAGCTCGCTAGCTAGCTCACCTCACGCATGTCTGTATGTTGGCTTGATCTTGTTATGAGTGATGCATAGGGGATACTTACATCACACACTGTGCTGGCCCCTCTTTAAGGACGCCGTGCTCGCTAACCGTTTTTTTTTGCGTGGCGTGATCGAGAGATACGGTGCAAAATATGTGGGGGTGGGGTGGGGTGGGGGGGGGGTCCACTTCATCACCTTATTGCATCACCCTTGTTGTTGATGATCTTGTCTGCATCCCAAATGGCACCCTGTCTCCTATATAGTGCACTACTTTCGACCGGGGTCCATAGAGCGCTGCTACACTAGGCTATATAGGGAATAAGATGCATTTTGGGATTCACACCTTGCTGGTTTGGCAGAAATGGAGGCGTGTGTATTTGTCTGGTTTAAAGTCTAACCCTGTTGTCTGTCCTAACTCTGTCTGTAGATAAAGACGGCCCGGATAAGAAGAAAAACAAGAAGGAGTCTGGGGGAAGTAAGAAGGTCCCGGTCAATCTTCTGTTTGGCTACCCGCTGTCGGAACGCAAGCAGATGGCCCTACTGATGCAGATGACCGCCAGGGACAACAGCCCAGGTTAGTCAGAAAACATTCATGCCCTGTCTCCTCTCTTCTCCTTCTCTCCCTCTCCTCTCTCCCTCGCCTTCTCTCCCTCTCTTCTCCTCCTCTCCCTCTCTCCTCTCCCTCTCTCCTCCTCCTCTCCCTCTCTCCTCCTCCTCTCCCTCTCTCCTCCTCCTCTCCCTCTCTTCTCCTCCTCTCCCTCTCTCCTCCTCCTCTCCCTCTCTTCTCCTCCTCTCCTAACCTCTTAGAGATGTTGATGGTTACTATATTTATCAGGATTCAGAGTCATATTGCTAAACAACAGCCTTGTTGATAATGGTCCTCTGTAGCTCAGCTGGTAGAGCACGGCGCTTGTAACGCCAAGGGTAGTGGGTTCGATCCCCGGGACCACCCATATGTAAAAATGTATGCACACATGACTGTAAGTCGCTTTGGATAAAAGCGTCTGATAAATGGCTTATTATTATTATTATTATTATTATTATTATTATTATTATTATTATTATTATTATTACAACAACCTTGTTGATAATGGACCTCCCAGTTGTCAGAAAAATCACTTTCTCTGTTGAGTCATTTCTCTCTCCCTCTCCTCCTCAGACTCGACCCCCAGCCACCCGTCCCAGGCCCCCCCGGTGCAGAAGAAGCCCCCCAGCAGCTCGGCCTCCAGAGCGAGGGACAAGGTGAACAAGAGGAACGAGCGTGGAGAGACGCCGCTACACATGGCGGCCATACGAGGGGACGCCAAGCATGTCAAGGAGCTCATCAGCCTCGGGGCCGACGTCAACGTCAAAGACTTTGCAGGTAAAGGAACACCTGACCACTCGTTATAAACTAGAAAGGTCCGTGTAACTTTTAAAGATGTACATACACATTTGAGTCATTTACCAGGGTGGCTTGTTAAAACGCCTGATTCTTACTTCATCCCCTGCGGAGCCATAAGGCTGCAACTTATTAGGGGCTGACCCCATTCCAGTTTCCCCTCAAAAGACAATTTCTTCCTTTGTCAGGCTGGACCCCTCTTCACGAGGCATGTAACCTTGGTTACTACGATGTGGCCAAGGTCCTGATCGCGGCAGGCGCAGAGGTCAACACTCAGGGTCTGGATGACGACGCGCCGCTCCACGATGCCTCCAGTAGTGGACACACAGACGTACGTTCACCCCTCGGCCTACCTACACGTAACCACCGCTGGTTTTCTTAACCTTGGGAGTACTGCTTAGATTTAAAACTACTTCACAATTTATTGACCTTTTATTCAGGAAATTATCTGCTGTCTTGAGTTCGGGGAGTTCAAAGACTATCAACATTTTATTTAAAAACCACACTGACGTAAATATTCACAAAGACGGACCGGAGTCCAACAAGCAGGACCTAGAGATGGCAACTAATCACTTGTCCTCTCCTCTCCGTCTAGATTGTGAAGCTGCTGCTGAGACATGGAGGGAATGCGTTCCAGGCCAACAGGCGAGGGGAGCGACCCGTAGACATCGCTGATTCCCGGGAGCTGGAGCTCCTCCTAAAGGGGGAGGTGCCCCTCTCAGACGCAGAGGATAGCTCCTCAGGTAAGGTGTCCTGGAGGGGATAGCTCCTCAGGTATGGTGTCCTGGAGGGGATGGCTCCTCAGGTATGGTGTCCTGGAGGGGATAGCTCCTCAGGTATGGTGTCCTGGAGGAGATAGCTCCTCAGGTATGGTGTCCTGGAGGGGATAGCTCCTCAGGTATGGTGTCCTGGAGGGGATAGCTCCTCAGGTATGGTGTCCTGTAGAGGATAGCTCCTCGGGTGTGGTGTCCTGGAGGGGATAGCTCCTCAGGTGTGGTGTCCTGTAGAGGATAGCTCCTCGGGTGTGGTGTCCTGGAGGGGATAGCTCCTCGGGTGTGGTGTCCTGGAGGGGATAGCTCCTCAGGTGTGGTGTCCTGGAGGGGATAGCTCCTCAGGTGTGGTGTCCTGGAGGGGATAGCTCCTCAGGTGTGGTGTCCTGTAGAGGATAGCTCCTCAGGTATGGTGTCCTGGAGGGGATAGCTCCTCAGGTGTGGTGTCCTGTAGAGGATAGCTCCTCAGGTGTGGTGTCCTGGAGGGGATAGCTCCTCAGGTATGGTGTCCTGGAGGGGATAGCTCCTCAGGTATGGTGTCCTGGAGGGGATAGCTCCTCAGGTATGGTGTCCTGGAGGGGATAGCTCCTCAGGTGTGGTGTCCTGGAGGGGATAGCTCCTCAGGTATGGTGTCCTGGAGGGGATAGCTCCTCAGGAATGGTGTCCTGGAGGGGATAGCTCCTCAGGTATGGTGTCCTGGAGGGGATAGCTCCTCAGGTATGGTGTCCTGGAGGGGATAGCTCCTCAGGTGTGGTGTCCTGGAGGGGATAGCTCCTCAGGTGTGGTGTCCTGGAGGGGATAGCTCCTCAGGTGTGGTGTCCTGGAGGGGATAGCTCCTCAGGTATACTGCGGCTGACGCTTGTGTGCGGCTGCTCAGCCATGGAAACCCGTTTCATAAAGCTCCCGAATAAACATAAACAGTTATTGTGCTGAAGTTGCTTCCGGAGGCAGTTTGGAACTCGGTAGTGAGTGTTGCAGCCGAGGACAGACGATTTTTACGTGCTTCAGTACTCTGCGGTCCCGTTCTGTGAGCTTGTGAGGCCTACCACTTCGCAGCTGAGCCGTTGTTGCTCCTAGACGTTTCCACTACACAATAACATCACTTACAGTTGACCGGGGCAGCTCTAGCAGGGCAGACATTTTACGAACTGCCTTGTTGGAAAGGTGGCATCCTATGACGGTGCCACGTGGTCCTCTGTAGCTCAGCTGGTAGAGCACGGCGCTTGTAACGCCAAGGTAGTGGGTTCGATCCCCGGGACCACCCATACACAAATAAAAAATGTATGCACGCATGACTAAGTCGCTTTGGATAAAAGCGTCTGCAAAATGGCTTATTATTATTATTATTAATATTATTATTATTATAAAGTCACTGACCTATTCAGTACGGGCCGTTGTACTGTCAATGTCATTGCATGGCTGTGTGCTGGATTTTATACACCTGTCAGCAACGGGTGTTGCTGAAATAGCTGAATCCATTAATTTGAAGTGGTGTCCGCATACTTTTGGCCATGTAGTCTAGCTAGCTAGCTTCTTTACAGCGAATTGATGCAGTCAAGACCCACACTACCAGATGAGATTACCTATTGCAGCAACAAGTGTGTGTAACTTGCTCAAGTCGGTTTGCCTACTTTCTTTCTCTCAAATCAAATAAAATTTTATTTATCACATGCGCCAAATACATAGAGTGAAATGCTTACTTAAAAGCCCTTAACCAACAATGCAGTTTTAAGAAAATAGAGTTACGAAAATATTTACAAAATAAACTAAAGTAAAAAGTAACACAATAAAGAGGCTATATACAGGGGGTACCGGTACTGAGTCAATGTGCAGGGGTACAGGTTAGTCGAGGTAATTTGTACATGTAGGTAGAGGTAAAGTGACTGTGCATAGATGATAATAAACAGCGAGTAGCAGCAGTGTAAAAACAAAGGCCTCCTCTCGTGCCCATCCCCCATCCGTCTGAGACAACAGACTGCCTTTCCTGAGTCACGTGAGCAAGTCCCCATTGAAGTAAAAAATATATACTAAAAAAACGTTTCTGTAAAATGCATGTATTTCGACTATCCGGATATCTGGGGGGAATATATATATATATATTTATATTATTCGAATTGTGAAATCATTTCAAACGGTTATCCCCTACTTGTAATCAAAACTTGATTAGAAAACAAGGCTATTTACTCTGTTTTCAAGATTTTAAGTCTTCTCTTTTCCTCTTATCTCTACAGAGTCTGAAGACCCTCCGTCGGTAAACCCCTCAAGTGTGGACGTGGATGATGACAACATGGATGACTCGGACGTGGAGAAGGTCTCTGACGGCAAACGGAGCACCGTGAAGGCCTCACCCTCCATGTCCGGCCTGGATGAGTATGAGTTCAAAGACGAGGAGGAAGAAGAAGACCTGAGTAAAGCCCTGAACGACAGACACATCCTCCGGAGAGAGCTGAGGCAGGAAGAGAAGGATCAATTGGCCGCGAAGCAGAGCGGCTCTGTCCAGTCCTCTAAGTCTAAGAAGACAAAGACGTCGTCCCGCGTCCTGTACTGCAGCTCGGATAGTTCCAGTGATGAGATGGAGATGCCGTCAGAGAGAAGGAGCTCTCCGACCTGCTCCCACGGCTCGGAGGGACACAAGGCGTCAGACGCCAGCAGGACTAAGAAAGAGAACCTCGTGACTTCCGAAAAGAAAGACAAAGGCAGTAAAGTAAAGAAGAAGAACAAGAGCAAGAACAAGAACAAGGAGAACCAGGAGGACGGGAAGGAGAACAGCAAAGCTCTGGTGTTCTCCGTAGCCACCGTGTCTGTGTCAGAGACGCACACGGACAAGAACAGCCGGGGTCTCTGTGGGGACGAAGACTCGTTCAAGATGTCCTTCAGTCCCAAGGACGACTCGTCCGTCCACCTCTTCCACCTGTCCGCCACCGTCAAGTCCCCCAAGCTCAACCACGGCCTGGCCGACAAGCAGCCGTCCTTCAACCCGCTCAAACAGGAGAACGCCAAGATGACCTGCGTCTCGATTGCCGAAGGCCCCTGTCTGCCGGATGGTGTCAAGTACAACCACTACAACCCAGAGTCCGAGTTCTGCACGGAAAGCTCCAGTAGTAAAGGCTGCAAGCACAAGGAGAAGAGCAAGCACCACCAGAAGGACGTCACCGTGGACGCTGGCGGTGGTGCGGTGGGGGAAGATGGGGGCTCCAGTCCGTATAATAAAGACGTCAGCGTGGCCAACAGTGTCGACAGCTCTGAGGGTGGTGCCTTACGGAAAACGGACAAGGACGGCAAGGTGGTCAAGAAGCATAAGCTAAAACACAAGGAGAAGGACAAGCCCAGGAGGGAGTATGAGACGGAGAGGAACCGCCACCGGCAGAAAGAGGGCAGTAGGAAGGACGGCCACAGGAACCTGGAGTTCGACCGGGAGTTCTGGAAAGAGAACTTCTTCAATGATGACGAACCTTTGCCTCCAGGGAAAACGGAGAGGGAGGACTGCGGATCTCCTCAGAATACATTGGGCAGCTCTCCTGTCAAGGAAGAGAGAGGGACAAAAGAAAAACACTCATCTAGCAGCAAGGAGAAGAGGCCGAGAGAGGAGCGCTTGAAGAAAGAGAGGAAAGAGACCTCTGCTGTCTGTAAAGAGGAGAGGGGGGGAAAGGATGGGAAGCTCAGTGAGCGTGAGGAGAGAACGGAGTGCCTAAGCTCTGGACGGGTTTCGGTTCCTGAGGAGACGCAGCATAACCCCACCAGTGTGAAAGTCGAACCGGAGGAGAAACCGGTAACGGGGACCCCGTCTACGGCTGATTCAGACCAGCTGGATGCCTCTGAGAAAGGCCAGCGGGACAAATCAGACAGGAGGCCTTCTGTAAAGGAACGGGAGGCTGACAAGACGGATAAAAAGCATCCTGACAAGGAGAAGAAGGTCAAGATTGAGCACCCTGAGAATTCCCAGAATTCCATGGATCGCTGGAAAGAGAGGGAGAAGGAAAGGACGGCGTCCCCTGGTGACAAGAACCACAAAGAGATCGAGAAGCTCAGAGCCTTGTCCACGACGAAAAAACACGAGGAGAGCAAGGACAAGAAGAGCAAAGACAAGCCAGATAAGAGGAGTGACAGGGAGAGGCAGGAGAGGGAGTACAGCGCGGGAGAACACAAAGACAGGACGAGCTCCGATAAGAAAGGAAAACCACCCTCAGAGAAATCCGTGGACCACAGTAAATCAGATCGGTCTAAGGAAAAGGAGAAAGACAAAGACTGCGATAAGAAGAAAAAGGAAAAATCTAAAGACGGCTCTTCCTCATCTTCCTCCAGCTCTAACCTGAAGCTTCTCTTGGAGGAGAAGGGCTATGTGTCTGAAAGTGGCAAGACCATACCAGCAAAACTACTAAAGACCGAGGACCTCCCAAAGACGCCAGAGAAAGACCGGAGAGACCGAGAATCCAGAGACTCTGACCGGCACCGAGATCGGGACAAAGAGCGTCACAAGTGCGACAAGGACCGTTCCAAGGAGGTTAGCAAGGCCAGTAAGACCAAACCCAACGAGACCGAGACTGACCGAGAAAACAGGTCCAAAGTTAAGGCCTCACCTGTCACCCGGGAAGAGCAGAGGCCCAAAGAGAAACGTCTGGACAACGAAGACCTGAGGCAGACCAGCTTCGAACGCATGCTGAGTCTGAAGGACCAGGAGATTGAACAGTGGCACCGGAAACACCTAGAAAAGATCAAACAGAAGGAGAGGGAGAGGATGAAACAACGGCCCTCTACGACGACAGACCCAGGGAAGCTCAAAAGCAAAGCCAAGGCCAAGATGACGTCCTCATCTTGTGGAGAACCGTGCTTGAGCAAAGAATTGCTTCGCTCCAAGAGCTCTGAAAGCTCCTCCGATGTTAACTTCCGGGACCGAGACAAACCCCTTAAGGACAGCACCAGCTCCAGAACCGTGTCTCTGGACGGGAAGACACTCTCCTGCCTCAGTGGGAAGCTGGTGGCTGGTATGGAGAACAGCTTGAGCAGGTCCCCCAGGCCAGAAAGTGAGCGGTCGGGTCTCATGTCCAGGTCTGTGTCCATGGTCTCTGTGGCCAGCTCTGAGGACTCCTGTCAGGCCACCATGCTGACGCCGAGACCCATCGAGTACGACTCGGATATGACCCTGGAAGCCTCCCAGGACTCTCAGCCGCCTTTCCTCCAGTCTTCCCTCCTCTCACATTCTAGATCGCCTGCCGTTCACGACAAAGACTACAACAGTCTTCCAGAAGCGGTGGGGCAAGGTAACCGGACTCCGCTGCAGAGCAGACACGCTTCCCCTTACCTTAGGGCTATTCTGGACGAAGATGCTAACTGTGCAACGGCGTCTGAGGGCAAACCGTTCGAAACTCAGTCAAAGGCCGCCGTGGTGCCTGCTGCTCAACCCAGTGAAGAGTCCACAAGTGTTAAGCCTTTAGAAACCTGTGCAGATCCAGAGGAGAGCCAAAGTCAAAGCGGTCCTGTTCAGATGCTTCCGAATCTCCCTAATCCAAGAACAGATGCAGATCTCAACACTGAGAGTGAAGGGAACACCACTCCAAGAACAGATGCAGATCTCAACACTGAGAGTGAAGGGAACACCACTCCAAGAACAGATGCAGATCTCAACACTGAGAGTGAAGGGAACACCGCTCCAAGAACAGATGCGGCTCTCAACACTGAGAGTGAAGGGAACACCGCTTCAGGTGTCCTTCTCCCACCTCAAGCATCCAACACCAGAGATCCTCACGTAAAGGACTCCTCAACACTTCCGCAGGCTGGTGTCCCACAGATAGCTACACCAGCACCGAGAGGGTCTTCTTCCACCTCTGACCCTCTCCTAATACGGGACGTACAGTGTATCCCTGTAGAGACCTCCAGTGCGGAGCCTGAATGTAGTAGGAAGGAGCTGCCCTCTGAGGACATGGTGGCGTCGTCATCTCTCTCCTCTCGACCACTGTTCTCATCTCTCTCTGCTAGCCAGTCATGGCAAACCCTTCCAAACGCCAGTATGGTGACCTCACTGCAGATGCAGACGGAGACTGATCCATCTCTGGCTCTCGATCCTAAAGATAAAGCTCCAGTTGAGAGTGCAGCCAGCAGCGCTGAAAGCAGAGCAGCTGTAGAGAGCCCTGAGAGTGCGTTAGTAGCGTCTAGACCGGAATGGATGGACAACCCAGTAGCTTCCACCAGTGCTAGCACAGAGGAGTCCATGGCGACCACCACCAGCAAAACCAAGGACTCTCCAGAGGAGATGGACACTGACGTGAACAGTCAAGAAGACTGTAAGAAATCCAGATTCTCCAGTGACGACGTGGGTCCTAGCGATCCTCAGCCGGACAAAAACGACCAGCTTACACCGTCCACTGTGTCGCGCTGCCCGAGCCCTGAACACAAGGGACAAGAAACGTCCGATGCTCCTGACCGCACATTGGAGAAGAGCAGAGGTCCTGAGGCCATGTCAACAGAAAGGGCTAGTTATTGGTCTTCATCAGAGTGCAGTAGTACGGTCGCCGTCCCTGAGGTGAAGTCAGAGCCATGCCCAGAGCCAATGGAAATGTCTTCTACCTCCGAGGAGAGACCAGAAGGACAGACTCCCTCGATTGTTGGATCAGACCACACCCAGAGTACTTCTGGACAGAGTAGTAACTTCCAGCAGGGCTCTCAGACAGACCAGAGCGGTAGTGGTAGTAGTTACAGCAGCAGTGGGGTCTCTGCTAGCTCTTCCCCCCAGTCTGCAGACAGAGACTCTGACTCCTCCGGGGCTAAGGCCAAGGTCCTCTCCCTAACCATGGAGGAGGACCAGGACTTCCAGCAGACACACCCCAGGAAGAGGAAGATGCCCAGGATGTCTACCTCCAACCAGGCTGGAGGCAGCACGCAACAGGTGAGGGAGGGAGGGAGGGAGGGAAGAGAGGGGAAGGAGATTAGAAGTTTTGAAGGGGGAGAGTGGGTAGGTGAAAGGGAGGAGGCAGAGAGGTAAGGAGTGGTAGGTCTAGTTGTAAGGGTGAACATTTCTTATCTTGGGCACAGTAAAGTTTCTTATCTCCTCTACCTGATCTTACTGTATGTCTCTTCCCCTTTATCAGCAGTCTCTGGCGGCCATCGTTGACTCTCTGAAGCTGGAGGAGATTGAGCCGTACCAGACAGAGAGGGCCAACCCTTACTACGAGTTCCTGCACATCCGCAAGAAGATCGAGGAGAAGCGCAAAGTGCTGCTGAGCGTCATCCCCCAGCCGCCGCAGTATTACGACGAATACGTGACGTTTACAGGATCTTACCTGCTGGACGGGAACCCGCTCAGCAAACTCTGTATTCCAACTGTGAGTCTGGAGTTTCCTTTTTAATCAACTCATTTATTCATCTTCTCTCCTCTTATGTGAGTCTGTCTGTTTATTCATAGGGTCTCCAAGACCTCTTCTTTTATGACCTCTTTTATGACCTCTTCTCCTTTTCTTTTTTTCTCTTCCTTTCTTGTCGTTTCCTCCATTTTAAAGTGATTTCAAGTGGTTTCTGGGAAATTTTTATTTTTTATTTATTGCTAAAGTCCTCCACTCAAGACACCAGCGTTAAAGGGTCTTATTTAACAAATCTTAAAGTTCCATGATGTTGAACCGTTTCTAATGTTTATTTGTCTCTGTAACAGATAACTCCCCCTCCGTCTCTGCCGGACCAACTGAAGGAGATGTTTAAACAGCAGGAGGTTGTTCGTATGAAGCTGCGCTTGCAACACAGCATTGAACGGGTATGTGGAGTAATTAAAGACTTTTCAATCTTCCTTTATAGCTTGATCTACAGTCAGGTCCAAAATGATTGGATTCCTTGATAGAAATGAGCAAAATATACTATAAGAAATGATACAAATACTGAGCTACTGAGCTCTATTAGAGAGTGGGAGGGTAGGGGAGAGTGGGAGGGGAGAATGGGAGGGGAGTGGGAGGGGAGAGTGGGAGGGGAGAGTGGGAGGGGAGTGGAGACTGGGAGGGGAGAGTGGGAGGGGAGACTGGGAGGGGAGAGTGGGAGGGGGAGAGTGGGAGGGGAGAGTGGGAGGAGGGGAGAGTGGGAGGGGAGACTGGGAGGGGAGACTGGGAGGGGAGACTGGGAGGGGAGGGGAGAGTGGGAGGGTAGGGGAGACTGGAGAGTGGGGGGTTGGAGCAGGTGATAATTAGTCCACTGACTTGGATGAATACCAGTCTAGGGCTTTGTCCCAAATCGGTCAAACATATATACAGTGTCTTGCAAAAGTATTCATCCCCCTTGGCGTTTTTCCTATTTTGTTGCATTACAACCTGTAATTTAAATTGATTTTTATTTGGATTTCATGTAATGGACATACACAACATTTTCCAAATTGGTGAAGTGAAATGAAAAAAATTACTTTCTTCGAAAAATTAATAAATAACTGAAAAGTGGTGCGTGCATATGTATTCACCCCCTTTGGCCCCTAAATAAGATCTGGTGCAACCAATTACCTTCAGAAGTCACATAATATAAATTCCACCTGTGTGCAATCTGCGTCACATGATCTGTCACATGATCTCAGTGTATATATACACCTGTTCTGAAAGGCCCCAGAGTCTGCAACACCACCAAGCAAGGGGCACCACCAAGCAAGGGGCACCACCAAGCAAGGGGCACCACCAAGCAAGGGGCACCACCAAGCAAGGGGCACCACCAAGCAAGGGGCACCACCAAGCAAGGGGCACCACCAAGCAAGGGGCACCACCAAGCAAGGGGCACCACCAAGCAAGCGGCACCACCAAGCAAGGGGCACCACCAAGCAAGCGGCACCATGAAGACCAAGGAGCTCTCCAAACAGGTCAGGGACAAAGTTGTGGAGAAGTACAGATCAGGGTTAGGTTATAAAAAAATATCAGAAACTTTTAACATCCCACGGAGCACCATTTTTAATCCATTATTTTAAAAAATTGAAAGAATATGGCACCACAACAAACCTGCCAAGAGAGGGCTGCCCACCAAAACTCACGGACCAGGCAACTCATTAATCAGAGGCAACAAAGAGACCAAAGATAACCCTGAAGGAGCTGCAAAGCGTCACAGTTGAGATTGGAGTATCTGTCCATAGGACCACTTTAAGCTGTACACTCCACAGAGCTGGGCTTTACGGAAGAGTGGGCAGAAAAAAGCCATTGCTTAAAGAAAAAAAATAAGGCAACATGTTTGGTGTTCGCCAAAAGGAATGTGGGAGACTCCCCAAACATGTGGAAGAATTTACTCTGGTCAGATGAGACTAAAATTGAGCTTTTTGGCCATCAAGGAAAACGCTATGTCTGGCGCAAACCCAACACCTCTCATCACCCCGAGAACTCCATACCCACAGTGAAGCATGGTGGTGGCAGCATCATGCTGTGGGGATGTTTTTCATCGGCAGGGACTGGAAAACTGGTCAGAATTGAAGGAATGATGGATGGCGCTAAATACAGGGAAATTCTTGAAGGAAACCTGTTTCAGTCTTCCAGAGATTTGAGGTTCACCTTCCAGCAGGACAATGACCCTAAGCATACTGCTAAAGCAACACTTGAGTGGTTTAAGGGGAAACATTTAAATGTCTTGGAATGGCCTAGTCAAAGCCCAGACCTCAATCCAATTGAGAAGCTGTGGTATGACTTAAAGATTGCTGTACACCAGCGGAACCCATCCAACTTGAAGGAGCTGAAGCAGTTTTGCCTTGAAGAATGGGCAAAAATCCCAGTGGCTAGATGTGCCAAGCTTATAGAGACATACCCCTAGAGACTTGCAGCTGTAATTGCTGCAAAAGGTGGCTCTACAAAGTATTGACTTTGGGGGGTGAATAGTTATGTACTCTGAAGTTTTTTTTTTTTTTTTTTTAGTCTTATTTCTTTTTTGTTTCACAATAAAACATATTTTGCATCTTCAAAGTAGTAGGCATGTTGTGTAAATCAAATGATACACCCCCCCCAAAAAAAAAAATCCATTTTAATTCCAGGATGTAAGCCAACAAAATAGGAAAAATGCCAAGGGGGGGTGAATACATTTTTGCAAGCCACTCTGACCTGGCTCAAAAAATCTATTACAGACAAAAATATTGGCATAGATGGTTACGATGTTTTTCGTGCAGATGGTAAATCTAAGGGTGTTGCTGTGTACGTGAAAGACTCGTTCTGATTTCTGTTACTAAACCTAAGCAATTTGAATATCTGTCTTTGAACCTTTTTTTAAATATTGTTGTATCTTGTTGTTATAGACCTCTGTCTGCTAATGCCGGCTCTCTGGATTGTATTTTTCGAATTGTTATCACAGCATGTCAACTCTGAGTTTGTCTTGATGGGTGATCTGAATCAGGATTAGTTAACGTCTAGCTCTGATCAACTCAAAATGATATGCAATACCTATAATCTCACTCAGATTGTCAACAGTGTAACTAGGTTGAATATATAGTATCCTCTGAAATCCTCTTTTGATTTGATCTTAACCAATACTTGTCATCGTTTTAATGCTTCTGGTATTTTTGCAAATGACATTAGTGATCACTGTGCTATTGCCTGTGTGAGAGATGGTAAAATTCCTAAGCAATCTCCAAGTGTCCTTACGAAAAGAAACTGGAAGCAGTTTGATATTAAAGTTTTTTTTTACATGAAGTATTCAGAATATAATTAATCCCAGATGTTGAATTAGACTTTTCTTACTTCCAGGATATAGCAACGAGCCCCTTTCAGAACGTTAAGGGTTAAGGGTAGAGCGAACTCTTGGTTTACTGATGAATTTACTAAAATCATAATGGAACTAAATGCTATGTGGGCTAAAGCAAGAGGCTCTGGTTCGGCGGATGATTGGATGGCTTTTAAACATCTTCGAAATCTGGGGGTGGCTATGACCCAAAAACTGAAAGCAGACCCACTACCTTAAATCTACTTCGGATAATTTTAAATAATCCCTCCCAAATTTTGGTAAGTAGTGAAAGGTTTGGAGTGGTCCTCTGTAGCTCAATTGGTAGAGCATGGCGCTTGTAACGTCAGGGTAGTGGGTTCGATCCCCGAGACCACCCATATGTAAAAAATGTATGCATGCATGACTGTAAGTCGCTTTGGATAAAAGCGTCTGCTAAATGGCGTATTATTATTTTATTACGAGTGCAAAAAAAGATACACAGCTTCCCAAACAATTGTTGGTAGACACACAGATTGTAACTGAGAGAACCTCTATTCTGAAAGCCTTAAATCAGCATTTTCTAGATGCAGGCAGTTTATTTGAAAAGGTTAAAGGTCTAAATTTACATTTACATTTTAGTCATTTAGCAGACGCTCTTATCCAGAGCGACTTACATGAGCAATTAGGGTTAAGTGCCTTGCTCAAGGGCACATCGACAGATTTTTCACCTAGTCGGCTCGGGGATTAGAACCAGCGACCTTTCGGTTACTAGCACAACGCTCTTAACCACTAAGCTACCTGTGAATTTACCAGACACCCCGGTGCACTCCTTCGCCACCAGGTTCTCCTTCTCATCCTTCTCTGTTTCAAAAGTGTGTAAAGCCCTGAAAGAAATTGCTAGAAAGAAATCCCCTGGCCCTGATGATTTAGACCCCGCCTCCTACACCCAGCAGCAGACATCGTTGCTCCCCCCTTAACATGTATTTTTAACCTCACGCTTGACGTTATGGAAATCTGCTTTTGTACTGCCTCTCCTGAAAGGTGGAGATCCTTCACTACTTGACAACTATCGACCCATATCAAAACTGTCTGTACTGTCTAAGGTACTGGAGTCCTTAGTTAGTAGCCAGCTGGACGCCTACCTCCAAGAAAACATCTTAAATGGAATGCAGTCAGCTTTTAGGTCTGGCCACAGCACTGTTTCAGCAACATTTTAAGGTTTTTAAATGACATCCACTGTGCTCTTGACAAGAAATTACATTGTGTCTTGTCTTTTTATTGATTTGTCGAAGGCATTTGACACCGTGGACCATGCTGTGTTGGTTAAAATGTTGTGGAATTACTGGTCATGCTCTAGATTGTGTAATTTATTAACCAATGTGTAATGGCGGATGGTTGTAAATCTGAGTCCATGGAGTTGTGCTCAGGTGATCCGCAAGGTTCTATTTTGGGCCCGCTGTTGTTCATTTTGTATATCAACAACATTGGGGATCATATTGAAACAGCGGATGTTCATTTTTATGCAGATACTGTTCTTTATTCGAGTGGTAGGAGGTTATCTTTTAGCTTTTGAAAATGCCCAAAGAGCATTTAACGCCATACAACAGAATCTGTGTGATTTTTGAAGCTGTTTCTGAATTCGGGTAAAACAAAATGCATGGTATTTTCAAATGCCAGGCATGTTACTAATCAGGACATACTATAGAAGTTAAAGTGTACAAATATTTGGGAGTGTGGGTGGATGACAAGCTGAGCTTCGCTGTTCATGTGGAGAACTTGATAAGGAAGCTCAAGCTGAGAGTATGTTTTTATTACCGGCATAAGGCTTGTTTTTCTCTGGAGGCCAGGAAGGAGCTGGTACCATGTACATTACTGGCGGTTTTAGATTTTAGTGATGAGATATATATATATATATATATATATATATATATTATATTATATTATATTATATATATATGCAGACCTCAACCACTACAATGAGAGCTCTTGATTCAGTATATCATGCAGCCCTCAGGTTCATTACCAATCAAACACATCTAACACATTGTGATCTCTACAGCGCCGTTGGCTGGTCGTCATTGACTTGCGTGGGCTTAAACACGTATGCACTGATTTATAAGGCCATACTGGGTAAAATGCCACTTTATTTCTGTTATTTTTTAATCAGGTCAGTAAATAAATATAAATTACTGTCCCATTTCTCATTTGCTTTTAACAGTACCAAGAAATAGAACAGGTCATAGTAGAAATAGTTTTAGTTCCTCAGCTCCGTGGTCCTGGAATTGTCTCCTGAACATTTTTAAAATGTGATGATCTTACATTTGGTGGAGTTTAAACACTTGGTCGACGTAAATATCATAGAGTGTAATTGTCTTTAGGACAGCAGTTTTTTTAAGTTATGACATTCGTGTTTCTTAACGTAATATGTAATTGTTGTACTGTGTGTGACTATAGTTTTGTTCAAAGTTGTGTTAGTGTATGTAAGTTGTTTTGTCTGAAACTTTGTTCCCACTGCTGCTGTTGGACCAGGTCTCTTGAAAAATAGATTTTATCTCAATGAGAAAGTATGCCGAACATTAAGCCACGAGAGAATTAGTGAGGTCGGTCACTGATGTTGGGCGATTAGGCCTGGCTCGCAGTCTGCGTTCCAATTCATCCCAAAGGTGTTCGATGGGGTTGAGGTCAGGGCTCTGTGCAGGCCAGTCAAGTTCTTCCACACTGATCTCAACAAACCATTTCTGTATGGACCTCGCTTTGTGCACGGGGGCATTGTCATGCTGAAACAGGAACGGGCCTTGCCCAAACTGTTGCCACAAAGTTGGAAGCACAGAATCGTTTAGAATGTCATTGTATGCTGTAGCGTTAAGATTTCCCTTCACTGGAACTAAGAGGCCTAGCCCGAACCATGAAAAACAGCCCCAGACCATTATTCGACGAATTTGACGAACTGACTTGTTGGAAAGGTGGCATCCTATGAAGTTGCCACGTTGAAAGTCACTGAGCTCTTCATTAAGGCCATTCTACTGCCAATGTTTGTCTATGGAGATTGCATGGCGGTGTGCGTGTGCTCAATTTTATACACCTGTCAGCAACGGGTGTGGCTGAAATAGCCGAATCCACTAATCTGAAGGGGTGTCCACATACTTTTGTGTATATATAGTGTATATTGTATGCTAAAAAATTAATAAATAATACTAATACAATTGATTTTGTTTAACAGTATCAATATCAACAACAAAAAAGATAGGGGTCAAAATGATTGGATTCTCTGTTTTCAATACTCTAGCACCCCCTATCCTGTTTTCAATACTCTAGCACCCTCCCCTTGCGAGGATAACAACACTGATCCTTTTTGAGGGATCTTTGGGAGGGATCTTAGACCATTCCTCCGTACCGAATCTTTACAGATCCTTGATATCCTTCATCTGCACTTATGGACTGCCCTCTTTAATTCCATAGCAAAATTGTGATTTTTTTTTTACATTTCTACATTTGGCATTTAGCAGACGCTCTTATCCAGAGCGACTTACAGGAGCAATTAAGGTTAAGTGCCTTGCTCAAGGGCACATTCACTGATTATTCACCTAGTCAGCTCGAGGGTTCGAACCAGCAACCTTTTTGGTTACTTTCCCAATGCCCTTAACCGCTAGGCTACCTGCCACCCTTATTGTGATTTTTGTGGTCAATTAACCATTTCTTTGTGGATTTTGACGTGCGCTTGGGACTATCGTCTTGCTGGAAGAGTCACTTGCAGCCAAGTTTCAGCCTGCTGGCAGAGGCGATGAGGTTTTTGGTTAAAATGTCCCGGTACTGGGTAAAGCTCATGATGCCGTTGACCTTAACAAGGCCCCAGGACCAGTAGGAGAAAAATAGTCCATAACATCAAAGATCCACCGTCATATTTTACAGAAGGGATGGGGTTCTTTTCCGAATATGCATATTTATTTAGACGCAAAACCCACCACTGGTGTGCATGGCCAAAAAGATCTGTTTTCAGGTCATCTGACCAAAGCACCGGTTCCAATCCAAGTGCCAATGCCGTTTAGCAAATCCAAGTGCCAATGCTGTTTACAGTCTCCGGACTGGAACCCAATTGAAAACCTGTGGCTTGAATTGAAGCGGGCAGTCCATAAGTGCAGTGATTTGGAAAGATTCTGTATTGAGGAAGGGTCTAAAATCTCATAAAACATTTTAGAAAAAGGCTCAGTGTTATCCTCACAAGGGGAGGATGCTGGAGGATTGAAAACTGTATTTTTTTTAGATTTTTGTATTAATTGTTAAACAAAATGTATTTCTCTGATCAATTGTGTTAGTATAATATATATTTTCAATTTTTTGATATATATATATATATATATATATATATATATATATATATATATTTTTTAATAATAATTTTGGACCCAGCTGTGTATCTAGTTCTTTTATGAACACTGTTCCTTTAAATATTGTTTCTCATTACAAATACAAGGAGATGCTTTACTTTGATATTCTTAGTGTTTTTTTCTGCTTTGTTCTCTCTCATCTATTAAACCCAACTCCCCCTTCAACCTTATGAATAATAACACTTCTGTCTATATATTCTAGTCTAACCCAACTCAACCTTCATCCTTATGAATAATAACACTTCTGTCTATATATTCTAACCCAACTCTCCCTTCATCCTTATGAATTATAACACTTCTGTCTATATATTCTGGTCTAACCCAACTCCCCCTTCAACCTTATGAATTATAACACTTCTGTCTATATATTCTAACCCAACTCTCCCTTCATCCTTATGAATTACAACACTTCTGTCTATATATTCTAGTCTAACCCAACTCCCTCTTCAACCTTATGAATTATAACACTTCTGTCTATATATTCTAGTCTAACCCAACTCCCCCTTCAACCTTATGAATTATAACACTTCTGTCTATATATTCTAACCCAACTCCCCCTTCGACCTTATGAATTATAACACTTCTGTCTATATATTCTAACCCAACTCTCCCTTCATCCTTATGAATGATACCACTTCTGTCTATATATTCTAGTCTAACCCAACTCTCCCTTCATCCTTATGAATTACAACACTTCTGTCTATATATTCTAGTCTAACCCAACTCTCCCTTCATCCTTATGAATTACAACACTTCTGTCTATATATTCTAGTCTAACCCAAGTCTCCCTTCATCCTTATGAATAATAACACTTCTGTCTATATATTCTAGTCTAACCCAACTCGCCCTTCATCCTTATGAATTATAACACTTCTGTCTATATATTCTGGTCTAACCCAACTCCCCCTTCAACCTTATGAATTATAACACTTCTGTCTATATATTCTAACCCAACTCTCCCTTCATCCTTATGAATTATAACACTTCTGTCTATATATTCTAGTCTAACCCAACTCTCCCTTCATCCTTATGAATTACAACACTTCTGTCTATATATTCTAGTCTAACCCAACTCCCCCTTCATCCTTATGAATAATAACACTTCTGTCTATATTTTCTAGTCTAACCCAACTCCCCCTTCAACCTTATGAATAATAACACTTCTGTCTATATATTGTAGTCTAACCCATCTCCCCCTTCAACCTTATGAATAATAACACTTCTGTCTATATTCTAACCCAACTCTCCCTTCATCCTTATGAATTATAACACTTCTGTCTATATATTCTAGTCTAACCCAACTCTCCCTTCAACCTTGTGAATTATAACACTTCTGTCTATATATTCTAGTCTAACCCAACTCTCCCTTCAACCTTGTGAATTATAACACTTCTGTCTATATATTCTAGTCTAACCCAACTCTCCCTTCATCCTTATGAATTATAACACTTCTGTCTATATATTCTAGTCTAACCCAACTCCCCTTCATCCTTATGAATAATAACACTTCTGTCTATATATTCTAGTCTAACCCAACTCCCCCTTCAACCTTATGAATAATAACACTTCTGTCTATATTCTAACCCAACTCTCCCTTCATCCTTATGAATTATAACACTTCTGTCTATATATTCTAGTCTAACCCAACTCCCCTTCATCCTTATGAATAATAACACTTCTGTCTATATATTCTGGTCTAACCCAACTCCCCCTTCAACCTTATGCATAATAACACTTCTGTCTATATATTCTGGTCTAACCCAACTCCCCCTTCAACCTTATGAATAATAACACTTCTGTCTATATATTCTAACCCAACTCTCCCTTCATCCTTATGAATTATAACACTTCTGTCTATATATTCTAGTCTAACCCAACTCCCCTTTTTTTTTTTTCTTTCCAGGAAAAGTTGATAGTTTCCAACGAGCAGGAGGTGTTACGAGTCCACTACCGGGCTGCCAGAACGCTAGCCAATCAGACACTCCCGTTCAGTGCATGCACCGTGCTATTGGACGCCGAGGTGTACAACATGCCTCAGGATGCCCAGGCAAGTGGCATGATGTCACGCACTGTAGAATCAGTAAGTTGGCGTCGATCACATTAATTTCAAATGTATAATGTACTGTAGAATGGATAAGTTGGCATCAATCAACTAATCAAATGTATGTATAAATCATTTTTACAGCAGTTGGCGTTTCCATTTGAGTAATTCAGCAGTTGCTTTTATCATGATGGTTTTAACAGAACTCGAACTACCAGTTTTAATATACTGACAGTTCTGAATAACGTTGTGCTGATGGTGTTTACATTTTGTGTGTTTGTTTGGTTTCCAGGGTGACCAAGATGGCAAGACGTCGGTGAGGGATCGTTTCAACGCACGCCAGTTTATGTCCTGGTTGCAAGATGTGGACGACAAGTTTGATAAACTCAAGGTGAGATTTCTCTCTGTAAATGTGTGAAAAATGTTATCCGTAGTACCTGCAACCTGGAAGTAGATCCTGAGCATGGCATGGATGTTCATGACTTTCATTCATCCTATATAACCACTTAACTCTTGAATATTTCAGAAATGACCTCAAATTTGAAATGTATTCATTTAGCAAATCAAACATATCCAGAGTGTCACCCAATTGTTTGAATTAATATTTGATGTATTCTCTCTCTCTCTCTCTGTCTCTCTCTCTGTCTCTCTCTGTCTCTCTCTCTCTCTCTCTCCCCCCCTCCCTCTCTCTCCCCCCTCCCCCTCTCTCTCCCCCTCTCTCTCTCCCCCTCTCTCTCTCTCTCTCCCCCCTCTCTCTCCCCCCTCTCTCTCTCTCTCTCCCCCTCTCTCTCTCCCCCCTCTCTCTCTCTCTCCCCCCTCCCTCTCTCCCCCTTCCCCTCTCTCTCTCTCCCCCCTCCCTCTCTCTCCTCTCTCTCTCTCTCTCTCTCTCTCCCCCTCTCTCTCTCTCCCCCTCCCTCTCTCTCCCCCCTCTCTCTCTCCCCCCCTCTCTCTCCCCCCTCTCTCTCCAGACGTGTTTGCTGATGCGGCAGCAGCATGAGGCAGCAGCTCTAAATGCTGTACAGCGTCTCCACTGGCAGCTGAAACTCCAGGAGCTGGATCCAGCCATGTACAAGTCCACCTCCATCTTCGACATACCCGAGTTCTACATCCCCCTGGTAGAGGTCAACGACGACTTTGACCTCACGCCCATATGACCTGTGACCCTTGACCTTTAGGCTACGACCCACGGTCAGGGTCAGGCAGAAGGATCATCTAGTGGCCATCTACCTCTAACAGGGATGAAGAGATGGTGGGATGGAGGGGTCAAACGTTAGAAGGAATCAAGTCAGGAGAAGAAGGAAAGAAAAACAGGAAGCACTTGGAACAGAGAGCGCCACTAGTGTGTGAGAGAGAGCCACTAGTGTGTGTGAGAGAACCACTAGCGTGTGAGAGAGAGAGAACCACTAGTGTGAGAGAGAGCCACTAGTGTGTGTGTGTGAGAGAGCGCCACTAGTGTGTGTGTGAGAGAGAGAGAACCACTAGTGTGAGAGGGAGAGAGCGCCACTAGTGTGTGTGTGAGAGAGAGAGCGCCACTAGTGTGTGTGAGAGAGCGAGAGAGAGAGCAGCACTATTCTAAATCTGGCTGTTTTACTACTGAGCTCTTATGGTAGACAACAAAGACACCACAAATAACTCCTCCTTCTACACCAAGAGGACTGGCCTTTTTCCTCTGACTGACAGACAGACTGCTTATTCTGTTCTGGACAGGGCCCAGACCACACACTTACCCCAGGGGCCAGGGCCCGAGGCTGGGTTAGGGTTGGGGCAGCGCAAGGTGCTGCTGTCTGCTGAGAGGAGAGAACTCCAGAGAGAGACCAAGCATGGACGCTATAGGGTCTGTCCCAAAAATGGTACCCTATTCCAAAACAACTATAAAAACATTTCAATTCTGCGTTCAATACATAATGTACAGACTTGTGCTTTTCATGTTTTTTAACTTATTTTCTACATACAGATTGTGCATTTGTAAATTACCCATGTAATGATGGTTTCAAACTTGTACAGAAAAAATAACTAATAGATATTTTGATTGTAAAACATTTTTATTTTGTTTTTGTCTGTTTTAATGGACCGGAGTTGGTTTTTATTGAGTCCGTTTCCTCTTTCTCTCTGTCAAGGTCCTTGTTGTTGTTGTTGTTGTTGAAGTCAATGTTGTTATTGTTGATGTCGGATCTGATTCTGTTGTTCCTTTGGTTTGTTTTTTGCTTTTTATTCACCTCTAGACTGGAGTTGGATCCATACACCAAATCAAGGTGTTCATTCTTTCACTGGTGATTTGGTTGCCGTTGCAGGGTTGTACTGTCAGAATAAGCTGTACCGTGGACTGTTGTGATTTGAGGTTTAACTGAAGCTCTTTCCCTTTGTTTGTTCTGTCTTTTCACAAACAAAGTTTGTATCCGAAATGGCACCCTTTTCCCTATATAGTGCACTACTTTTGACCAGGACCCTAAATGCAGGCTCTTGTCAAAAGTTGTGCAGACCTGCCGACCTGCGTGCATTTTGCGTACCATGCACGAAATCTGAGGTCAAAGTACTCTGGTATGAAAAACGACCCTAAAATATGTACGCCAGGGTAGTGGGTTCGATCCCCGGGACCACCCATACGTAAAAAATGTATGCACGCATGACTGTAAGTCGCTTTGGATGAAAGTGTCTGATAAATGGCTTATTATTATTATTACTATTTTCCTCCCTCCAGCTGGTTGGCAGCTCTCCACTCCAGGGAAACTGGAGAACGAACTGTTTGCCAAATACATTTTCCAAAATTGTATGTGTTAGTCAAGCGCATAACTTATTTTGTCGTTAGCTCCTTAGCTAAGGGGGTCATTACGTCGAAGGTAGTTAGCTACAGCGTTTAGTCAACTAAGCGAGAACACTTTCTTGCCTGCACATTTTATATCCGCAACGGGAGTAGGCGTGAGTAAGGAAACGTGCGTGTTGCTGTAGGTGAGTGCGTGTTGCCGTAGTTTAGTGCGTGTTGCTGTAGGTTAGTGCGTGTTGCTGTGTAGATGGAAACAGACATGGCAGAGAGCTGTTCCGCCTGATACCTTCCTTCACAGAAAGCTATGTTAGCCTGCTAATCTTTTAACAGTCTATGTTAATGAACCAGTTGTTCATCTGTCCTCTTCATATAACTACTGTATGTCAACAGTAAGCTGCTAATGATGTCATAATAGTGCAGTTCACCAATGAAGAAGCCAGTTTACATTTTTACTGACTATTAACATAAAATACTCCTATTTAATTAGAATAACCATTACCCCTAAATTTAACCTAGGAAAAAATGTGTTATTAAGACCACCTCAATTTCATTTAAGAGCAAACGCAAGACTTCTGTGTTGGAAACATGGTTTGAAATAATTTAAGACTAGGTTTCAGGAAATGGCAGTTACAGGTTTAAAAAAAAAAAAAGCAAAATGTTCCAATTTCCTGAGGGGGGAGTTGACTGACCCCCTCTGGTTGGCAGTTCTGTTAGTGCACTATGCGGGGCCCTGGTCAAAAGTAGTGCACTATATAGGGAATAGGGTGCCATTGGGTCCTGGTCAAAAGTAGTGCACTATATAGGGAATTGGGTCCTGGTCAAAAGTAGTGCACTATATAGGGAATAGGGTGCCATTGGGTCCTGGTCAAAAGTAGTGCACTATATAGGGAATAGGGTGCCATTTGGGACGGCTCTCAACAGCTCCTCGTCCTCCTGTGTGTTGTCCTTTTGGTGTTGTGTCTCGCACAAATTTAAAAAATAACAATTTTGTTGTGGCAGAATTCTTCTATAGAATTAGGAGAAGAAAAAAACACTTGTACAGTTTCAATGTGAGATCACAACAAAACCTATTTTTTCAACATAATGCCTTTTGAACGATAGTTCTAAAAATGTCTATTTTAATATTTACTTGTTACATGACATGTACATATTTGTAATATATAATTGAATACATTTTATTGGTTGTGAATTCAAATATTGTCTTGGTAGTTTCTTAGTGTCATCTCAACCTTTTTTTATGTCTTATTGCCAAACCGTTATATAGAATTTTATTAATTGCTCCACTTTGCCAATTATGCACTTTCATCTACAAATACATAAACCCTTCAATGGATTCTTCCAGGTTAATTTTGAAATCCATTTATATAACACTAGACACTGCGATAACCTTCACCCTCCCCGCACCTCATATAGTCAATTCTCTATCAAATACAGAGGTACCATGCTCTGGAATTCTTATCTTCACATTGCCAAAACCTCAACATCCCGCAATAACTTCAAGCGAACACTGGGGGTCAGCCTGATGAACCAAACTACCTAGTAATCCCCTCCATGAAGGCTGGGGGTCAGCCTGATGAACCAAACTACCCAGGAATCCTCTCCATGAAGACTGGGGGTCAGTCTTTTTTGTTTTGTCATTTAGCAGACGCTCTTATCCAGCGCGACTTACAGGAGCAATTAGGGTTACGTGCCTTGCTCAAGGGCACATTGACAGATTTTTCACCTAGTCGGCTCGGGGATTAGAACCAGCGACCTTTCGGTTACTGGCACACAACACGCTTAACCACTAAGCTACCTGCCGTCCATGAAGCCAAACTGTCACACAATCAAACGTTTTTTCTTGTATACTAAGTATATAATGTACAATCATAATTAATATGATTTGTTTAACTGATTGAACAAACTTTTTTTTTAACGTTTTTTGTACTTATGTTTGTGGTGTGGTTTTCATATCAGCCCTTTTGGGATTCCAGCCTCACCTGAACACTGTTTTTATCAGTTTTTTTTAAAAATCGTTTTGTCTTTCACTTATTTTCTTTGGTGCGAATAAATAAAACCTAAAACCTCTGTACAATAAACGCTAGTGGGCTTGGCGTTTGGCCGCAGCGATGTGGATGAGTGACAATAGCTATGTGTGGGGTGACAGGTAGCTTAGTGGTTAAGAGCGTTGTGCCAGTAACCGAAAGGTTAAACAGTCGAGGTGCCCTTAAGCAAGGCACTTAACCCTAAATCGCTCTGGATAAGAGCGTCTGCTAAATGACAAAAATGTGAAATGAGTAGTCAGGCTAGTGTTTTATGAGCGCAGGGAGGGAGTGTTTCTCTATTTTCTAGCAGTCTCTCTGTCGATGGCAGAACTGTATCCTTCCAGTAGGTGGAGACATACACAGATCATCCCAGTAATGATGTCCCAAAAAATCCATGTGCTGTTATAAATGATGGTAAGGTATAAATGATTGCTGTTATAAGTGGGTTCAACCAGACGTTATGCCAACTCCTGGATGGATCTGTCTCACACTGAGTTGTTAGATCAACATGCCTACCTTCCTCTACAATAGAAAAATAAGCTATGATATATGACCTTGTGTCACAAGCGGTGTCAGGGGAACATCTAGGTCAGAATAAAGAGCACCGCAGGGGCTGGAACTGCTCCCGATAACGACTACAATAACAAATAACTGCCTAAACGGGGAGTTTTATGGCTGGCTGAAAGGTTTGTGTCAGGCTTGGCAATGTTTAAGATTCGACTCAGTGGTTTAGTTTCTGTAAATTATAAGGACATTGGGGAATGGTTATTTTATAAATTCAAAGTAACCCATATTATAATATGCCATTTAGCAGACGCTTTTATCCAAAGCGACTTACAGTCATGTGTGCATACATTTTTACGTATTGGTGGTCCCGGGGATCGAACCCAGTACCCTGGCGTTACAAGCGCCATGCTCTACCAATTGAACGTGACAATTGTGAAACAAGACGAGTGTTTTGAACATAGTCATCTTCATGCATCAGGTATTTACGGCGTAGTAAAGGGAGC